>NW_024114484.1:0-55324 GCF_003073215.2 Triticum urartu | reverse complement strand
GTCAACGCTTCCGTTGCGATCTACAAGGGTACGTAGATCATACTCTCCCCTCTCGTTGCTATGCATCACCATGATCTTGCGTGTGCGTAGGAAAATTATTGAAATTACTGCGTTCCCTAACAGAAGATCTGCGAACGCTCCTGTAGAGCTCCGAACTCGAGTAAGTAAAAGGAAAGTTTCCTTCACATGCTTGCTTTGCATAATGAATTTCTTACCCGCTACTATCTTCTTCACCGCATCAATCTCCTGAGGGGCCTTGTGGGCTTCAGCCTTGGCGCTCCGGGCACTTTCGAGCACCTTCACAAGCTTGGACTCTCATGTCTTAGAGTCAAGCTCCAAGGACTCGTGTTTCTTGGCGAGAGCCTCGAGCTCTTGCTGCACCTCGCCTACTCAGACTTCTTGCTTTTTTTTCGGCCTCGGACAACGCCTTCTTCAGGGCGCCACCTCGGTCGTGGCCCCTGGCATATTCATGATGATCCTATTATTTTACAACCAAACTTCTTTTTAAAGAGTAGACAAGGTATTTCTTACCTTTGCTCTCCTCAAGGCGCCCCCAGGACCACCTCCCCTCGGCTCGGTGCCTTTTGAGACAAGACCTCGACGTTGTCCGTAGGGCGAGGGGTGGAGGCGGTCGGAAGACAACCACTGTTCATATCCGACGAGTCCAATGAACCGCTTGACGAAGATACGTCAAGATGAGCTCGGGACGGACTGCATAATCATGTTCGGCATGAGGAGAAGCAGTGCAATAAAACATACCATGAATTACTAAGGTGTCCGGATACTTATGACTTTGCCAGGGGCTTGACCTTGTTTAGCCACTCGTCGCCGCTGTAGGCGGCCATTGTGGAGCAGTCTAGAGGGAGGGTCCTTCCCTTCTTGGACCCTTCGGCCTCCCCGGTTGGGTCGGCCTTCCTTTTCTTGTCTCCCCCGGCTAGGGGGAGAACTTTCCTCCTCATCCTCCTCGTTTTCGTGGGAGGAGTGCGCGTCGGAGTCATCGGACGATGAGTCCGATACAACCTTGCGCCAGAGACCCTTTCGGGTCCCCGTGGCCTTCTTCTTGGTCTTCTTCGCCGGCATCTCGTAAGGTGCCGGAGCCAGCATCTCCTATAGGAGAGCATCTGCAGGATCTTCAGGCAGGGGGCTGGGCAGTCGAGCTGCTCCGATGTCTTCATACAGTCATGTTAATGGCATGGGAACTTAAATCCCGCACATCATTTAACTTCGGCAAATAAATACCCTATGAGATACAAAAACTTACCGGATTGGCATGGCGCTTTGCGCTGAGTCCGCGGTCCTCGGTGAGGGAAGGAGGTACCTCGGCATCCTTGAAGAGCACCCTCCATACGTCCTTGTGTGTCGTGTCATAGAGCTCTCGCAGCGTCTGGTGCTTGGCCGGGTCGAACTCCCACAAATTGAATGCTCGTCATTGACACGGGAGAATCTGGCGGAAGAGCATGACCTGGACCATGTTGACGAGCTTGTTTTTCTTGCTCATCATGTTCCTGATGCAGATCTGGAGTCCGGTCAGCTCTACCGAGGAACCCCAGGACAGGCCCTTCTCTTTCCAGGATGTGAGCCGCGTGGAGATTCCGGATCGAAATTTGGGGTCGCGGCTCGGTGATGTAGAACCACCCCGATTGCCACCCCTTTATGGTCTCCACATAGGAGCCTTCGAGCCAGGTGACGTTAGGCATTTTTCCCACCATGGCGCCTCCGCACTGTGCTTGCTGGCCGACCACCACCTTCGGTTTAACATTGAAGGTCTTTAGCCATAGGCCGAAGTGGGGCCTAATGCGGAGGAAGGCCTCGCACATGACAATAAACGCCGAGATGTTGAGGATAAAATTGGGGTCCAGATCATTAAAATCCAGCCCGTAGTAGAACATGAGCCCGCGGACAAACGGGTGGAAGGGAAACCCCAGTCCACGGACGAAGTGTGTAAGAAAAACTACCCTCTCATGGGGTTCGGGCGTAGGGATGATCTGCCCTGCATCTGGCAGCTGGTGCGCGATATCCGCGGCCAGATATCCGACTTCCCATAACTTTGTGATGTTCTCCACTGTGACGGAGGAGACCATCCACTTGCCTCCCGCTCTGGACATGCTTGGAGTGGTTTGAGAAGAAACACGCGAACTTGGGCGCTGGAGCTCGAGTGTGCGAGAATGGGTAAGCAAGGAGGAAGAAGGCATGGGTGAAAAGAGTGAATCCTAATCCATTTATAAGGGCGGAAGAGGCGATGCGCCTCCCCACTTGCTTGGTAAAATCGCTTATTCCCCAAGCGCCGTAATTGATGGCGTGGTTGGGTTGCCCACGTCCGTATTGATGAGAATCTCGTAATAAGGGGGAGATGATCTCTCCTTTGTTAAGACGTGTCAATAAAACCGCCTCGTGATATGTGCGGTGCTGGTTGGGAAAAATGGTTTGAATAATGACCGGGCCATGACGTGATGTCATGCTGTCAAAACGTGTCAGCGGATTAGATTTGTGGAAATATTATTCTCTCTACGGTGGTATGTGGAACTTGGTTTGCAGAGTCGGACACTATCCTTGTGTTCAAAATCTTCCATGGAGTATTCGGAGGAGGAACCCGCCTTGCCATGCCAAAGACAAAACTGCGCGCCAGACTCATTGTCATTGAAGCCTGGTTCACGGGCTACTAAGGGAGTCCTGGATTAGGCGGTCTCCGGACAAGCGGACTATATCCTTTGGCCGGACTGTTGGACTATGAAGATACAAGATTGAAGAGTTCGTCCCGTGTCCAGATGGGACTTTCCTTGGCGTGGAAGGCAAGCTTGGCAATACAGATATGTAGATCTCCTCTCTTGTAACCAACTCTGTGTAACCCTAGCCCCCTCCGGTGTCTATATAAACCGGAGGGTTTAGTCCGTAGGACAACATACAATCATACCATAGGTTAACTTCTAGGGTTTAGCCTCTACGATCTCATGGTAGATCAACTCTTGTAATACTCATATCATCAATATCAATCAAGCAGGACGTAGGGTATTGCCTCCATCAAGAGGGCCCAAACCTGGGTAAACATCGTGTCCCCTACCTCCTGTTACCATCCGCCTTAGACGCATAGTTCGGGACCCCCTACCCGAGATCCGCCGGTTTTGACACCGACAACAGGTCATGCAGAGGAAAGGGGTTCAACTACCGCGGCATGTAACAGTTGAATCGTTGTTGTCCTAATGCAGTAAAAGAGAGTAGAAGCAAGAGAGTGGGATTGTATCGGAATGAACAAGGGGGTTTTGCTTGCCTGGCACTTCTGAAGATAGTATAGCTCTTCATCAGTGTCATCGATCTCATCGTCGGTACCATGTCTACTGAGAGGGAACAATTACCGGCAACAGAGAGGAAACACAATCAATGCAATGCAACAATATGCTGCATGATCATGACATGGCAATATGCTGTGATTTGAGCTAATGCAACTAATAGCAATTTAAATGAAGTTGGTCTGAATACAAGATTCAAATTCAAACTCCATATGTGATTATTCAAATGCCATTTAGTTGATTTGACCTGATCAGCAGGCATAAGTTGCTCAAACATGCATGAAAATAGTACATATGGGTAGATTGGATTTTTTGATAAATTTTCATATATAATTTATTTCATTCTGAGTTATAGTTTATTTTCTATGAATTTTAGAAATTTTAACCATTTTCTGGAAATTATTTGATTATTTAAATCCAGAAAATCACTTATTGCGTCAGCACTGCGTCTGCGGTCAACACGGTTAGCCAGGTCAAACCTGACCAGTGGGGCCCACTAGTCATGACCCATTTGTTAACGTAGGTGATTAGCACTAAAGTTAGTCATAATCTAAAAAATAGCAGAGGGGTTGGCCCCACCTGTCATTGACCCAGGAGGGGTCAAATCCGGTCAAATAATGTCAAACCCGTCGGTGTTAAAGCCGCCGGCGAGGTCAGCGGCGGCCACGGGCTTCGGAAAAGCTCCAGAGAGCATGACTAGATGTGCTGGAGGAAGCTCTAAGTCACTAGCGGGACACCGCGTCGGATGGTGGTGGTCTCCGGGCCTAGGATGGCCTATAGCGTCGCCGGCGACGACCACAGCGGCGGCCGGAGCCCGAGCAAGCTCGGGGTCAGGGCTACAACGTGCAAAGGACGAACTAAATATCCCGCGAGGCTCTACGTGTTAGTGCGAACCGTTTGGATGCACTGGCGAGACCAAATGGTTGCCGGAGCTACGCCGGCGACAAGCTCGGGCGGCAGTGGTTCTCGGTCTCGAGGAACGCGACGGCTAGAGGACGGGAAAGATGCGGTAAAGAGAGGGGAAATGCGGCGCAGCTGACTGGGAGGTCATTGAGCAGCTCAGTGTCCTTGGGGATGGCTCGGAGGCGACGTAACCACGACGGCGATCTCGGGTACCCGAGGAGGAAGACGAGGGCAAAGGCGGCTCCACAAGGCGTTCGGGATCGTGCAGCTTGGTGGAGAGGAAGAAGGCGTCTACACGGACCTCAGGGTTGGGTCGAGGGAGCACGGAAACAGCGGTGAGCGTGCGGGCGGTGAACGGCGGCTGCGGCAACACTCAGGTGGATGCGCGCGAGAGGGACAGGGGAGGGGATGAGCACGGGCGGAGAGGAGCGAGAGGGCCCAAGGGGTGCGTGGCATCCTCAGGGCGACAAGGAGACAGGCAGAGAGGCAGGAGGTGGCGGGCGCACGGCAAGCACACGCCCTCGTGCCTACTGGCACAAGGTTGAAGATGGCGACGCTGTGGGATGGGCCTGCTGCAGTGCTGTGTTGGAAATATGCCCTAGAGGCAATAATAAATTAGTTATTATTATATTTCCTTGTTCATGATAATCGTTTATTATCCATGCTAGAATTGTATTGATAGGAAACTCAGATACATGTGTGGATACATAGACAACACCATGTCCCTAGTAAGCCTCTAGTTGACTAGCTCGTTAATCAATAGATGGTTACGGTTTTACTGACCATGGACATTGGATGTCATTGATAACGGGATCACATCATTAGAAGAATGATGTGATGGACAAGACCCAATCCTAAGCCTAGCACAAGATCATGTAGTTCGTATGCTAACGCTTTTCTAATGTCAAGTATCATTTCCTTAGACCATGAGATTGTGCAACTCCCGGATACCGTAGGAGTGCTTTGGGTGTGCCAAACGTCACAACGTAACTGGGTGGCTATAAAGGTACACTACAGGTATCTCCGAAAGTGTCTGTTGGGTTGGCACGAATCGAGACTGGGATTTTGTCACTCCGTGTAACGGAGAGGTATCTCTGGGCCCACTCGGTAGGACATCATCATAATGTGCACAATGTGATCAAGGAGTTGATCACGGGATGATGTGTTATGGAACGAGTAAAGAGACTTGCCGGTAACGAGATTGAACAAGGTATCGGGATACCGACGATCGAATCTCGGGCAAGTATCGTACCGCTAGACAAAGGGAATTGTATACGGGATTGATTAAGTCCTTGAAATCGTGGTTCATCCGATGAGATCATCGTGGAACATGTGGGAGCCAACATGGGTATCCAGATCCTGCTGTTGTTTATTGACCGGAGAGGTGTCTCGGTCATGTCTGCATGTTTCCCGAACCCGTAGGTTCTACACACTTAAGGTTCGATGACGCTAGGGTTATAGGGAATAGATATACGTGGTTACTGAATGTTGTTCGGAGTCCCGGATGAGATCCCGGACGTCACGAGGAGTTCCGGAATGGTCCGGAGGTAAAGATTTATATATGGGAAGTCCTGTTTTGGTCGCCGGAAAGGTTTCGGGGTTTATCGGTAACGTACCGGGACCACCGGGAGGGTCCCGGTGGTCCACCAAGTGGGGCCACCAGCCCCGGAGGGCTGCATGGGCCAAGTGTGGGAGGGGACCAGCCCCAGGTGGGCTGGTGCGCCCCCCCACCAAGGCCCAAGGCACAAGGGAGAGTGGAAGGGGGCAGACCCTAGGCTTAGATGGGCCTAAGGCCCACCTAGTGGTGCGCCCCCCTCTCTCCCCCCTTGGCCGCCCCCCTAGATGGGATCTAGGGCTGGCCGCCACCCCTAGGGGTGGAAACCTAGGTGGGGGCGCAGCCCCTCCCCTCCCCCTATATATACTTGAGGTTTTGGGCTGCCAGACACACGATTCAATCTCCTTCTTGGCGCAGCCCTACCCCTCTCCCTCCTCGTCTCTTGCGGTGCTTGGCGAAGCCCTGCTGGAGTACCACGCTCCTCCACCACCACCACGCCGTCGTGCTGCTGCTGGATGGAGTCTTCCCCAACCTCTCCTTCTCCCCTTGCTGGATCAAGGCGTAGGAGACGTCACCGGGCTGTACGTGTGTTGAACACGGAGGTGCCGTCCGTTCGGCACTAGGATCATCGGTGATTTGGATCACGACGAGTACGACTCCATCAACCCCGTTCACTTGAACGCTTCCGCTTAGCGATCTACAAGGGTATGTAGATGCACTCTCCTTCCCCTCGTTGCTAGATTACTCCATAGATTGATCTTGGTGATGCGTAGAAAATTTTGAATTTCTGCTACGTTCCCCAACAGTGGCATGATGAGATAGGTCTATTGCGTAGATTCTATGGACGAGTAGAACACAAAGTAGTTGTGGGCGTTGATTTTGTTCAATATGCTTACCGTTACTAGTCCAATCTTGTTTCGACGGTATTGTGGGATGAAGCGGCCCGGACCGACCTTACACGTACTCTTACGTGAGGCAGGTTCCACCGACTGACATGCACTAGTTGCATAAGGTGGCTAGCGGGTGCCAGTCTCTTCCACTTTAGTCGGAACGGATTCGATGAAAAGGGTCCTTATGAAGGGTAAATAGCAATTGGCATATCACGTTGTGGTTTTGCGTAGGTAAGAAACGTTCTTGCTAGAAACCCATAGCAGCCACGTAAAACAAGCAAACAACAATTAGAGGACGTCTAACTTGTTTTTGCAGGGTATGCCATGTGACGTGATATGGCCAAAAGGATGTGATGAATGATATATGTGATGTATGAGATTGATCATGTTCTTGTAATAGGAATCACGACTTGCATGTCGATGAGTATGACAACCGGCAGGAGCCATAGGAGTTGTCTTAATTTATTTATGACCTGCGTGTCAACATAAACGTCATGTAATTACATTACTTTATTGCTAACCGTTAGCTGTAGTAGTAGAAGTAATAGTTCGCGAGACAACTTCATGAAGACACGATGATAGAGATCATGATGATGGAGATCATGGTGTCATGCCGGTGACGATGATGATCATGGAGCCCCGAAGGAGATCAAAAGGAGCAAAGTGATGATGGCCAATACATGTCACTATTTGATTGCATGTGATGTTTTATCATGTTTATGCATATTCTTTTTCTTAGAAAACGGTAGTAAATAAGATGATCCCTCAACTAATTTCCAGAAAGTGTCTCCCCTAACTGGTGCACCGTTGCGAAAGTTCGTCGTTTCGAAGCACACGTGATGATCGGGTGTGATAGATTCTACGTCGAATCAACGGGGTGTTGGAGCCTAGCATGTACAGACATCCTCGGAACACATGCAAACACTTAGGTTGACTTGACGAGGCCTAGCATGTACAGACATGGCCTCCGAACACAAGAGACCGAAAGGTCGAGCATGAGTCGTATGGTAGATACAATCAACATGAAGATGTTCACCGATGATGACTAGTCCGTCTCACGTGATGATCGGACATGGCCTAGTTGACTCGGATCATGTAATCACTTAGATGACTAGAGGGATGTCTATCTGAGTGGGAGTTCACAAGATGAACTTAATTATCCTGAACATAGTCAAAAGTTCTTCGCAAATTATGTCGTTGCTCGCGCTTCAGTTCTACTGTTTAGATATGTTCCCAGAGAAATTTAGTTGAAAGTTGATAGTAGCAATTATGCGGACTAGGTCCGTAAACTGAGGATTGTCCTCATTGCTTCATAGAAGGCTTATGTCCTTAATGCACCGCTCAGTGTGCTGAACCTCGAACGTTGTCTGTGGATGTTGCGAACATCTGACATACACATTTTGATAACTACGTGATAGTTCAGTTAAACGGTTTAGAGTTGAGGCACCGAAGACGTTTTGAAACGTCGCGAAACATATGAGATGTTTCGAGGGCTGAAATTGGGATTTCAGGCTCGTGCCACAGTCAAGAGGTATAAGACCTCCGACGATTTTCTTAGCCTGCAAACTAAGGAGAAAAGCTCAATTGTTGAGCTTGTGCTCAGATTGTCTGAGTACAACAATCATTTGAATCAAGTGGGAGTTGATCTTCCAGATGAGATAGTGATGTTTCTCCGAAGTCATTACCACCAAGCTGCTAGAGCTTCGTGATGAACTATAATATATCAGGGACATATATGATGACCCTTGAGATATTCGCGATGTTTGACACCGCGAAAGTAGAAATCAAAGGGAGCATCAATCGTTGATGGTTAGTAAAACCACTAGTTTCAAGAAGGGCAAGGGCAAGAAAGGGATACTTCATGGAACAACAAATCAGTTGCTGTTCTAGTGAAGAAACCCAAAGTTGAACCCAAGCCCGAGACTAAGTGCTTCTGTAATAAGGGGAACAGTCACTGGAGCAGAATTACCCTAGATACTTGGTAGATGAGAAGGCTGGCAAGGTCGATAGAAGTATATTGGATATACATTGTGTTAATGTGTACTTTACTAGTACTCCTAGTAGCACCATGGTATTAGATACCGGTTCGGTTGCTAAGTGTTAGTAAACTCGAAATAAAAGGCTGCGGAGTAAACGGAGACTAGCTAAAGGTGAGCTGGCGATATGTGTTGGAAGTTTTTCCCAAGCTGATGTGATCAAGCATCGCACGCTCCCTCTACCGTCGAGATTGGTGCTTACGTTGAGCATAGACATGATTGGATTATGTCTGTCACAATACGGTTATTCATTCAAGGAGACTAACGGTTACTCTGTTTATTTGAATAATGCCTTCAATGGTCTTGCACCTAAAATTAATGGTTTATTGAATCTCGATCGTAGTGATACACATGTTCATGCCAAAAAGATATAAGATAGTAATGATAGTACCACCTACTTGTGGCACTGCCACGTAAGTCATATCGGTATAAAACGCATGAAGAAGCTCCATGTTGATGGATCTTTGGGCTCACTCGTTTTGAAAAGTTTGAGACATGTGAACCATGTCTATTGGTGTATATGCATGAAGAAACTCCATGCAAATGGACCGTTTGGACTCACTTGATTTTGAATCACCTGAGACATGCAAATCATACCACATGGGCAAGATGACTGAAAGCCTCGTTTTCAGTAAAATGGAACTAGAAAGCAACTTGTTGGAAGTAATACATTTTGATGTGTGCAGTCCAATGAGTGTTGAGGCGTGTAGTGGATATCGTTATGTTCTTACTTCACAAATGATTTGAGTAGATGTTGAGTATATTTACCTGATGAATCACGAGTCTGAATTATTGAAAGGTTCAAGTAATTTCAAGGTGAAGTTGAAAGATCATCGTGACAAGAGGATAAAATATCTATGATATGATCATAGAGATGAATATCTAAATTACGAGTTTGGCACAGAATTAAGATATTGTGGAAATTGTTTCACGACTAATACAGCCTGGAACACCATAGTGTGATGGTGTGTCCGAACATCATAACTGCACCCTATTGATATGATGCATACCATGATGTCTCTTATCGAATTACCATGATAGTTTATGGGTTAGGCATTAGAGACAACCACATTCACTTTAAATAGGGCACCACGTAATTCCGATGAGATGACACCATATGAACTATGGTTTAGAGAAACCTAAGCTGTCATTTCTTAAAAGTTTGGGGCTGCGACGCTTATGTGAAAAAGTTTCAGGCTGATAAGCTCGAACCCAAAGCGGATAAATGCATCTTCATAGGACACCCAAAACAGTTGGGTATACCTCCTGTCTCAGATCCGAAAGCAATAAGGGATTGTTTCTAGAATGGGGTCCTTTCTCGAGGAAAAGTTTCTCTCAAAGGAATTGAGTGGGAGGATGGTGGAGACTTGATGAGGTTATTGAACCGTCACTTCAACTAGTGTATACCAGGGCACAAAGAGATGTTCCTGTGGCACCTACACCAATTGAAGTGGAAGCTTATGATATTGATCATGAGACTTCAGATCAAGTCACTCCCAAACCTCGTAGGATGACAAGGATGCGAACTACTTCAGAGTGGTACGTAATCCTGTCTTGGAAGTCATGCTGCTAGACAACAATGAACCTACGAGCTATGGAGAAGCGATGGTGGGCCCGGATTCCGATAAATGGCTCAAGGCCATAAAATCCGAGAGAGGATCCATGTATGAAAACAAAGTGTAGACTTTGGCAGAACGGCTCGATGGTCGTAAGGCTGTTGAGTATAGATGGATTTTTAAAAGGAAGACGGACAATGATGGTAAATGTCACCATTAAGAAAGCTCGACTTGTCGTTAAGATGTTTTTCGACAAGTTCAAGGAGTTGACTACGATGAGACTTTCTCACTCGTAGCGATGCTAAGAGTCTGTTGGAATTATATTAGCATTATTTATGAAATCTTGCATATAGGATGTCAAACATCGTTTCCTCGACGATTTTCTTGAGGAAAGGTTGTATGGGATACAACCGGAAGGTTTTGTCAATCCTGAAAGATGCTAATAAGTATGCAAAGCTCCAGCAATCCTTCTAAGGACTGGAGTAAGCATCTCGGAGTTGGAATGTATGCTTTGATGAGATGATCAAAGATTTTGGGTGTATACAAAGTTTATGAGAAACTTGTATTTCCAAAGAAGTGAGTGGGAGCACTATAAAATTTCTGATGAATATATGTTGTTGACATATTGTTGATCAGAAATGACGTAGGATTTCTGGAAAGCATATAGGGTTATTTGAAAGTGTTTTTCAATGGAAAGCCTGGATTAAGCTACTTGAACATTGAGCATCAAGATCTATAAGGATAGATCAAAACGCTTAATGGTACTTTCAAATGAGCACATACCTTGACATGATCTTGAAGGTGTTCAAGATGGATCAGTCAAAGAAGGAGGTTTCCTGAGTTGTAAGGTATGAAGTTAAGACTTAAAGCTCGACCACGGCAGAAGAAAGAGAAAGGACGAATGTCGTCCCCTATGCTTTTGTCATAGGCTCTATACGGTATGCCATGCTGAGTACCGCACTTGATGTGTGCCTTTCCACATGTCTGGCAAGAGGGTACAAAGGTGATCCAGGAGTGGATCACTAGATAGCGGTCAAAATTATCCTTGGAGTAATAAGGACATGTTTCTCGATTATGGAGGTGATAAAGAGTTCGGCGTAAAGGGTTACATCGATGCAAACTTTAACACCTATCTGAATGACTCTGAGTGGTAGACCGGATACGTATAGTGGAGCAACCATTTGGAATAGCTCCAAGTGGAGCGTGGAAGCAGCATTTATAATATGACCTAGAGATTTGCAAGTACATACGGATCTGAATGTTGCAGACCCGTTGACTAAAACCTCTCTCACAAGCAAAACATGATCAAACCCAGAACTCATTGAGTCTTAATCACATGATGATGTGAACTAGATTATTGACTCTAGTAAACTCTTTGGGTGTTGGTCACATGGCGATGTGACCTGTGAGTGTTAATCACATGGCGATGTGAACTAGATTATTGACTCTAGTGCAAGTGGGAGACTGTTGGAAATATGCCCTAGAGGCAATAATAAATTGGTTATTATTATATTTCCTTGTTCATGATAATCGTTTATTATCCATGCTAGAATTGTATTGATAGGAAACTCAGATACATGTGTGGATACATAGACAACACCATGTCCCTAGTAAGCCTCTAGTTGACTAGCTCGTTGATCAATAGATGGTTACGGTTTCCTGACCATGGACATTGGATGTCTTGATAACGGGATCACATCATTAGGAGAATGATGTGATGGACAAGACCCAATCCTAAGAACAAGATCATGTAGTTCGTATGCTAAAGCTTTTCTAATGTCAAGTATCATTTCCTTAGACCATGAGATTGTGCAACTCCCGGATACCGTAGGAGTGCTTTGGGTGTGCCAAACGTCACAACGTAACTGTGTGGCTATAAAGGTACACTACAGGTATCTCCGAAAGTGTCTGTTGGGTTGGCACGAATCGAGACTGGGATTTGTCACTCCGTGTAAACGGAGAGGTATCTCTGGGCCCACTCGGTAGGACATCATCATAATGTGCACAATGTGATCAAGGAGTTGATCACGGGATGATGTGTTACGGAACGAGTAAAGAGACTTGCCGGTAACGAGATTGAACAAGGTATCGGGATACCGACGATCGAATCTCGGGCAAGTATCGTACCGCTGGACAAAGGGAATTGTATACGGGATTGATTAAGTCCTTGACATCGTGGTTCATCCGATGAGATCATCGTGGAACATGTGGGAGCCAACATGGGTATCCAGATCCCGCTGTTGGTTATTGGCCGGAGAGGTGTCTCGGTCATGTCTGCATGGTTCCCGAACCCGTAGGGTCTACACACTTAAGGTTCGATGACGCTAGGGTTATAGGGAATAGATATACGTGGTTACCGAATGTTGTTCGGAGTCCCGGATGAGATCCCGGACGTCACGAGGAGTTCCGGAATGGTCCGGAGGTAAAGATTTATATATGGGAAGTCCTGTTTTGGTCGCGGAAAAGTTTCGGGTTTATCGGTAATGTACCGGGACCACCGGGAGGGTCCCGGTGGTCCACCAAGTGGGGCCACCAGCCCCGGAGGGCTGCATGGGCCAAGTGTGGGAGGGGACCAGCCCCAGGTGGTGCTGGTGCGCCCCCCACCAAGGCCCAAGGCACAAGGGAGAGTGGAAGGGGGCAAACCCTAGGCTCAGATGGGCCTAAGGCCCACCTAGTGGTGTGCCCCCCTCTCTCCCCCCTTGGCCGCCCCCTAGATGGGATCTAGGGCTGGCCGCCACCCCTAGGGGTGGAAACCTAGGTGGGGGCGCAGCCCCTCCCCTCCCCCTATATATACTTGATGTTTTGTGCTGCCAGACACATGATTCATCGCTTCTTGGCGCAGCCCTACCCCTCTCCTCTCCTGTCTCTTGCGGTGCTTGGCGAAGCCCTGCTGGAGTAACCACGCTCCTCCACCACCACCACGCCGTTGTGCTGCTGCTGGATGGAGTCTTCCTCAACCTCTCCCTCTCTCCTTGCTGGATCAAGGCGTGGGAGACGTCACCGGGCTGTACGTGTGTTGAACGCGGAGGTGCCGTGCGTTCGGCACTTGGTCATCGGTGATTTGAATCACGACGAGTACGACTCCATCAACCCCGTTCACTTGAACGCTTCCGCTTAGCGATCTACAAGGGTATGTAGATGCACTCTCCTTCCCCTCGTTGCTAGATTACTCCAAAGATTGATCTTGGTGATGCGTAGAAAATTTTGAATTTTTGCTACGTTCCCCAACATGCTGGGCCGCACAGGTAAGCAGGTGAGTTCTTCTGCTCTATTTTAATTATGTTATGTTTTCTTGTTATTTATTTATTTATTTATTTATTTATTTCCACTGTTGAAAATTCAAAATGACTTCAACTAGTGCCAAAGATTCCTCTAAATATTTTTATGTTGCACATTGGTCATTTCGAGATGCACATAAAATATTTCAGGGCTTTTTAAAATATAATTTATATATTATGAATATAATTGCAAGTGCAAATAAGTAACGATTTAAATTCAGTGCCCAAAATATTCCTTAGAAATGTTCCATATTTTTGGTTTGGATCAAAACCATTGCCAAATATTAAACATCAAGGAAGAGCATTTTTGGGTTCATTGAATGCAATTTTTTAGCTAGACCTAATTGAATTTCAAAGTGCTAGGGTTTGAACATTCCCCATTTCAAGTTTGAGAAAATTTAAACATGATGGATGGATGCAATGCCACTAATTACAAGCATTATTCTAGAGCTGTGACAACTCACCCCCACTAAACAAGAATCTTGTCCCGAGATTCAATACGTGAGGTAAGAAGACAAAGGGGACACTAGCTAACACGATCTTCACGATCCAGATTGCACCTCATAGAACGTTGATTTCTTGCATCATGTTGATCTTGACATCTTTGCCTTCGAGAACTTCATCCAACACGATGGCGACAGAAAGAAACTCTACTGTAATCGATCTTCTTGAGATGGGGCAACTCAAGATCAACTCATGGAGTGAGACGTAAGAACACCTCTTGAGTTGAGACTCAAAACATACATCAGGGGGATGGAGAAAAAAACAATGACGAAGGTTTAATTTGGTAGGCAAGAATCCCAAACTTGAGTAAGATGGTGCATGGTTGCAAAGTAGCGAGGAGATAATTGTCATGATTATAGAACAACTCGGCAAAAGGAAGGCACATTCCAGTTGACACCAAGCATATAACCTAGTGTTTGAGCATGCTCTCAAGAACTTGAGCATTTCCATATTCATCAGGGTCTTACCAACATCCGTGCCAAGGATCCTGGCAACACATCGTACTACCATGATGAATAGTAATGGATTATTGCAAATGCAAAGGAAGACAACACTTTCTCAGATTTCACCTTAGCGATGCCAAGGAAACAATCTAGATGTTCGACCGAGAGACATTTAGCACTCCACTTCTAATGTTCTCCTTGATGTACCAGCTTAACCCAATACCATCCAGTATATGGAACATCAAGTAAAGGTCTGACCATGCTTTAATCTTGTGCAAGTTGCCACCGTGAATTCGAGAAAGTTAGTTTTGCTTCCTCTGGAATCATCCCAAGTTAGTCATGCATCTGCAAAGTATTATATGGTCTGATAGACTCATCATCTTCATTCCATATGTATTCCCTAGTATCATCCACTGCGTTCTTCAAGAAGGTAGTCCACATCATCCATTCTAGTATGAGTATGCCATTCTTTCAAAATCTTTAAAATGATCATTTGTGATTTTACTTAAGTTGGTATAGAGCGTTTCAATGATATCTGTATCAAAAGTAATTCTTTTTGCCACTTAAGGGAATAATTCTAAGAGTCACCTTCCCCTAGGTGTCCCATTATGGAATCATGGCAATTATCTCCTCACTACCTTGAAACCATGCATCCTACTCCAGCGTGGAATTGTTGCTTACCAAACCGAATCTTCATCATCTGTTATTTTTCCATCCCTCTGATGTGTGTTTTGAGTCTGTCACCTCAAGGGGTGTTCTTTCACTCTCACTCCATGAGTTGATCTTGAGTGCTCGAACCTTGAGGAGATCGATTCCTGTAGTTTATCTTTGTCGTCATCATGTTGGATGAAGATCTCGAAAGCAAGACATCAAGATCAATTGGATCAATGCATCAACATCTTTGAGGAGGGCAATGGTTCATGAAGATGGTGTTAGCGTTGTGTCCCCTCTGTCTTCTTACCTCATGTCTTGAATCTCGGACGAGATTCTTGTTTAGTGGGGGTGAGTTGTCACAGCCCTAGAATTGCTTGTAACTAGTTTCATTAAAGCATCCATGCATCATGTTAAAATTCAAATGAATTTGAATTGGGGCTGTTCAAACCCTAGTACAAATGAATCCAACTAGGTTCAATTAAAAATGTTTTCAATGATCCCAAAATGCCTTTGAAAAGGTTCATGATTTATGTTAAAGGTGAAAACCTCTGCCAAAAATGATGATCTATTTCTTGGCCATTTATGGATTTTTGAATTAACTCATAATGTTTTGGTTGGAGCATAAATCCTATAAATACGTTTATTGCTCCAATACTTCTGAAACATTTTGTGGAGCTCTGGGATACCATATTGCATCCACAAAAGTTTCCAGAAGCTGGAAAAATAATTTGGTTAGTAAACCAAATTCAAAACAGAAGCAAAAAATATAAAAAGAAGAATAGGAAATCGGAGCAGAGAGAGAGTGCTCACCTCGTAGACCCACTAGCGGCCCAGCCCACCCCCACCTTGCCAGTCATCTTCCTCGGCGCGCCAGAAGGACAGAGCGCGTGTGGCCGCGGCACGTCGGCACGTGCTAGCCACCTCCAGCCTTCCTGCCTCATCCCTGATGCGCCTAGGCGTTGCCACACATCCCCTCGACACCCCCCCTACTCTCCTCTGTGCTCATCCCCTCTCTGGCTCCTTTCTCTCTACCATCGAGCGCCACTGTCGCCGCTGCACGCCATTGTCGTGCCCACCGCCATGGCCTCGCCTCTCCAACGAGTCCAAGAGATTCGCTGCATCTTCCTCGTCCTCTCCGTCAAGCCATGAGACGCCGGAAACCCTGTGGAGCCGTCACCGCCGTCATCTTCATCGTCGGCCGCCCGAGATCGCCGCCGCCCGTACGTCACCGTTAGGACCTCCCCCGAGCAGCTGATCACCCCTGATACCTTTCTGAGCTCCTCTGTTTTCCTCTCCCCCCTCGCTGCTTCTCCCGTGACGTAGCCATGGCAGGCACCGTACCGAGCGCCGCCGTTTGCTGTGGACGCCGGGGATGGCGCTGCGGTACCGCTTCGCTCAAACCAGTGAGCCCATCGAGCTCCTTGAGGTCCCAGGAGGCCGTGGCACATCTCATCCGGCCTCCCAATGCCATGTAGCCATGCGCCTGCTCGAGCCGAGCTCCGGCGAGCTCCGCCATCCCTGCCGCCTCTAGGCAACGGGGGCGGCGACTGAGAGCACCGGGCATAGCCCGTGCTCCGTCACTTCCAGGGAAGCAGTAGGAGGTGGTGGGGATGGTGGAGCTCGCCGGAGCGGAGCTCGTGGCGGCGGCGGAGCTCGGCTCGGCATGCGCATGGCTGCAGAGCACGGGAGGCCGAATGAGACGTGCCACAGACACGGGCTCGTGGTTTGAGCGCCGCGGCACGGTAGTGCCTATGCTCAGGTATCCACGGTCCATGATGGCCCTTGGCGTCCGACCTACCCTGCGCCCCTCGGCATTGGTAAACTTGCCATCCCGGAGCCAGTGCCATTGCTCAGAGGCCGTAACACCACACGCCTTATACACGCATGCACCAAGTCACGATGTGCGTTTCCCTAACGCTCAAAACGTTCATTCCGCCTTACAACGACCGCCTCCGTGCGCTGCAGATACTTAAACCAGCAGCCCACCTGCTCTGGCCCGCATCCCCATCGCATCGTATGACTGCGTGCATTGAGCCCCATCAATCTTCTCAGCTCAGTCAGCTCGTCTCTTATCCGCCATCCTGTCAAAGCCTAACCCAAGGAGGGCGTATGACGAGAATGGGAGCGCTACATATGTGATGCCGTGGGTGCTCAGTCGCTCGGGAGAGGTGTGCGGCGATGTAGGGCGGCGGCGATCTCGGCGGCATGGCGTGAAGTGCGCGCGAACGGTGACGGCTCCACAGGAGCTGTGATTCTGGCGTGTCGTTGGAGCTTGACGTATGAGGATCCCCGAGGATGGCCCGCCCGCGCACTCCTGCTACCATGGGCTACTCGTACCGAGATCGCCACCACCAAGCGGCATTGACGGGTGGCGCGCTGGTAGTTCGTCAGCGGCCACACCCAAGCTTCTATCTGCGCTGGCATCACCAGCTCCTATGTATCTATACACCCTTAGCGACTGTGTCGCTGCGGATTCCGGCGACGTCTGAGGTGCAGATGCAAGAGAGCTGAAGAGTGGGCATGAGCATGGGTACGGCAGAGTGGGAGGGAGTCGAGGGGATGTGTGGCACTGCCTAGGCGATCGGGGATGAGGCAGGTAGGTTGGAGGTGGCTAGGTGTGCCGGTGTGCCGCGTCCACACGCGCTTTGTCCTTCTGGCGCGCCGAGGAAGATGACTGGCAAGGTGGGGGTGGGCTGGGCCGCTAGTGGGCTGCGAGGTGAGCACACACTCTCTCTCTTTCCTATTTTCTTTTAGTTTTTCTATTTTTTGCTTCTGTTTTGAATTTGGTTTACTAACCAAATTATTTTTTGCAGCTTCTGGAAACTTTTGTGGATGCAATATGGATTATCCCAGAGCTCCACAAAATGTTTCAGAAGTATTGGAGCAATAAAGTATTTATAGGATTTATCTGTCCAACCTAAACACATTATGAGTTAATTCAAAAATCCATAAATGGCAAGAAATTGTGCTCATCATTTTTGGAAGAGGTTTTCACCTTCAATAAATCATGAACATTTTCAAAGGCGTTTTGGGATCATTGAAAACATTTTTTAATTGAACCTTGTTGGTTTCATTTGTGCTAGGGGTTGAACATCCACAATTCAAATTCATTTGAATTTTAACATGATGCATGATCTTTAATGCAACTAGTTACAAGCAATTCTAGGGCTGTGACAACTCACCCCCACTAAACAAGAATCTCGTCCCGAGATTCAAGACGTGAGGTAAGAAGACAGAGGGGACACAAGCTAACACCATCTTCATGAACCAATTTCCCTCCTCAAGATGTTGATGCATTGCTCCAATTGATCTTGACTGTCTTGCTTTCGAGATCTTCATCCAACATGATGACGACAAAGAAGAAACTCTATAGGAATCGATCTCCTCAAAGTTCGAGCACTCAAGATCAACTCATGGAGTGAGACGAAAGAACACCCCTTGAGTTGAGACTCAAAACACACATCAGAGGGATGGAAAAATAACAGATGATGAAGATTCAGTTTGGTAATCAACAATTCCACGCTGGAGTAGGATGGTACTGGTTTGCAGGGTAGTGAGGAGATAATGCCATGATTCCATAACAGCCTAGGGGAAGGTGATCATGAAGAATAAGTTCTCTTTTAGAAACCCTATATAACCACTATAGATGGCGCTGGGCACCCCAACAACACAAATTTACAAACAGAGTTGAGTTTGGATAAAAATATATCATTTAAACTCTCTATACCATCTTAAGGAAAATCACAAATGATTGTTTTAAAGAGTTCGAAGGAATGGCATACTCAGACTAGAATGGATGATGTGGACTACCTTGTTGAAGAACGCAATGGATGATTTTTGCTTATCATCTGGAAATGGATGGGACCCATGGTAGGACCACTTCTGAAGATGATCCTGAACAGCAAGTACTGAGAAGGGCAGCCCATGGGAAATTGGCACAATGGCGGTGGAAGCTTGGAACAAAATGCAAATGTTGGGGACTTTTCAACCATCATATCTACCTGAGATTCAGTTCTGGTTGGTAACAGGATATTTCAGACAAAATGTCTGAAATGGAAAGGTTGCAACACAAATCGACGAGATGACGTTGCGAGATTCTCGGGAGATGAACTACGATAGCAAGCTCCAAAACATGAGCTGGTTGTGCTACACGCTTGTGAACACGCTGTCCCAGACAAGAATGACCACATAGTAGTCTTACAACAAAAATACTACCGACTTCTAGTTGGGACCATCACTGAGATTAACGGAATCTTGTGCATGAACTAGTATTAGCACAACAAACTCCTTATCCTTGAACAAATCAATCAGTAGGTTCAGGTGCTAGGGAATACATATGGAATGAAGATGATCAGTCTATCAGACCATAGAATACTTTGCACATGCATGACTGACTTGGGATGATTCCAGAGGAAGCATAACTAACTTTCTCGAATTCACGGCGGCAACTTGCACCAAATGCACATGAACTAGAGGAAGTCACTTCTTTCATCCAACATAAGATTCATGAACGGGACATGAAGATAATGCTTATAAAAGTTCCCAACACTAACTTAGATGGACAACATGAATCATGGACAAGATGAAAATGTTGTCAGTGGTCTCATCAACAATCCATCCAGGCTCCCATGTAGTTGGAATTCTACAATTAAGTGAACACGGTGATAGCATTGGTCACACCAAAAGATGTAATGGTGTATGCTCAAGGGGTCGACCATGAGTAAGACAACATTACGAACATCGTAGGTTCTGATTTTATTTGAGGATAGCCCACACGCAAATCAAAGATTTGGGTAAGAGAACAGATCCAACAGCTGATCCCAAGGATCAATCGATGAAGATATCTTCTTTCTTCAACAAACACACAAAGAGATATCCCTTAGCGATGAACTAAGTCAGACAAGCTTCCATTTTCCAACTCTCCAAGTTGTTGTTTAGCTCAATCAACTAGTTCAGGGTATCCAACACAGAATTCTTGGAGAAGGGGTGGTTTATAAGAAAACCAACTTGATCGCGAGCTCTACATAATGGTCAGGGGACAACCTGGTGATACTTCCGAGAGGATATTCAGAAAATCACGAACCACCGATATGTTATTAAGCTCGGGAACTACCTTGCTTCTCAAGGCAAGACGGTATGATCAAAAGAGCGAGGGATTGACACAATCCTAACTCATTGATCGAAGAGTGCACCGGAAATAAGGACTAGGTAGCACAATCAATTCTAGGATGATGATTCAATAACAAACAAGCTAAGAATGAGAATATTGTCCATTAACTACCAAGCAACGTGGTTGCTAGGAGTATTGATTTCACACATCACGATTCATCTGCCGGCATTACTATTGCAACAATGCGGGGACCAAGGAATGAACAACGATGGCGAGAAGTATCACTATGTTAAGAATCCGTAAGAGATGGTGCAATTCCTATGATATTCAAGACATACAGGAGGTAATACTCCAGGGTAGAACAAAACAAAAGCTGGATTGGCATTGATCTATGGGATACAATTGCTTTAACCCAATCCTAGATATGGAGGAGGTACTGGAGTTTGTTTCTCCTAGTCATTCCGGAATAGGATGACTTGATGGACCACAAGAGTAAAAGGCATCGATGAATAGGAATGCACAAAATACTCATGACTATCAATTGATACATGAGTTTCAGAATACAACTAAAGAGGGACAACTCAAGGGAACGTATCACTTTCTGAGTTGTGGATGCATAGATTAGTATGTCGAACGAAGCTCAACATATTTCTTCCGGGTAACCCACGCCGAAAGGTAGATCTGGCAGAGTCTCGACCATAATGGAGAACTCATCAGAACACTCTGGTTGTGATATTTTGATTCAAAAGAACTTCCGCCACATTGATCCATGGTATTTGGAAGAATGATATACCACGGACCTTGAAACTATCACAGGGTTACTAATACCCCTAAAGGAACGAGCAACACTATCAACACGAAGTAAGTAGAGTAAACATTGGGTTCATGAACCCGGAAATGGAATACCTACTAACTAAATAACATCACGGGATGCTTCTGAGAATGGTGGCCAGAATTATCACACCGGGGATATAAAGCATTGCTAGATTAGTGGGTGGTTCTCTGGGATGCCTAGGGTCAAAATACTAGCTCCAACATATATGTCAAGGCTATGGAGTACCTCAATAGACCGTTTAGTGTGCTTAATCTGGCCCAAAAGTACATCGGAAAACGAGAAGAAGGGATTTGCAAATGCATCAGACTATTTAGAAACCTAGGATGACTCAGACAGCATAACAGCTGTAAATGCTCAAAAAGATTTGAGACATCCTGCAAAATGGTGGCATAACCACTCAACATCACAATATTAAGGTTCCGAGACCAACTATTAGCACATGGAAGTAGTAGAAACTGAACTTGAGACTTGAAACTATCAATCCTATAAGCCTACGGATTAGTAACACGTGATCCTGATAGAAACATGAGAAGACTAGTTCTTAATCCCCGTAGAAGAGAAGAGGATGACTCAAATCAGAAGGCATAAGGTAAAGGAGTAAAAAGAGCCTTACGATCACTTCCACAATCAATTTCCTTATATAACTAAAGCATTTCTAGACTCGACTTCGACCAGTTTGGCTTGGTAATCCTACAGGCAGTCGGGCTCTGATACCAAAGCTGCGGGACCCCGATCCTAAGTCACACCGATCTAGCATGTAACATGTCATATCACTTTGCGGCCTCATGCACAGTACTCCCACGGGTGCCACCTTACCTAGCCCGGGACCGTTTGCGCCTTTTGCCTCACGTGTATGATAGTGTCGCTAGCATCCATATGACAGAGAACCGGGACGACATGACTAGTCGTAAACCCAAGGTGGCACTAACTTACAGGGACATGCATACATGACCCAGCAACGAATGTGTAGGTCATAAACCCAAGCTACAAGGACTTAAAGGAACAATGCATGACATTTCTCCGAAGGGACAGACACAGGAACAAAGGACACATGTCGGCCAACCTAAGTGTGCCGGAGCAGTAGCAAGCTACCATGGCTTAGTGGAAGCAATAGGAGACATTTCCCCATAAGAGAGGCTACCAAGAATAAAAAACTAGGTTGTCGGATCCCACACATAGCAATACACGTTAAACGTACGCATAACATGCAAGTATGTGTTGTACAACATGGCATCACAGCATAAGTCAACAACTCATATAGATAAAGGCCCAGAAGAGCCACATAGCATCTATTACAAAAAGGGGTCACATGACCCAACATACAAAACATACAAGCAATGGAAGCATAACATGTCTGAGTACAGACAACTACAAATGAAAAAGGCTAAGAAGCCTGACTATCTATAGGACCCTCCCAAGGGTACAAGATCGTAGCTGAGGTGACAAGCTAAACGTAGAAGTCCATGCAGAAATACTAGTGAGATTGAAGTCTCTCTGCAAAAACATAGATTAAGCAAACATTAGTACAAATGTTGTGACGCCTCGAGTCCGGTGCGCCAGGTGCCTTCAAGTACTTTCGTTGCCTCCGTGTGTTTCATTTGTGCTTCATCTATTTATTTTTGCATTGCATCATGCCATCATGCCAACATGTCTTTTAATTTTAAAACTCAACTAAATAAATTGCATGGGTGGTTGATCCATTTAAATCGAGGGAAATTCACATGGTCAAATTCTCTTTAAAACATATCAAAGTCTCCAAATATTATTTAGGAGCTATAATAAAATATTCCATTAGTTTGGAACCACCCTCAAACACACATGCATTTTTAATTCCATGGATATTCTATTTCAAGTTCGTTCCCAAACTTTGCGCCTAATTATTTTATTCTATTCCCAAGCTCCATGGTAATTCTCAACACCTTTGGAATCTCGTAAAGCCTAGCCTCCATTCAAACTCCTTGACTCAAGTCAACATGTTTGGGATTAACTTCTCCTTATTTGTTGGAACCACTTTTGTTGGGGTGGAAATATTTCGTACAGACATACAAAAATGTCCAATAATTTTGTTCTTATCCATGGCCTCTTCTCTTAATTCTATTTGGCCTATCTCTTTTGCAGAAAAGAGAAATTAAGAGAGAGGGAGAGGAGCAGTGCAACAACCCAGCCCAGGTCGGCCTGTTCCTCTCAGCCCACCAAAGCCCGGCTGCCCTCTCTCTAAAACCTATTGAGGCTTCTACCTCCCTCTCCTCGATATCCCTCTCCAGCAGCACCGCGATCCCTCTCCCCTCGACCCGATATCCCTCTCGGGCCTCTGAAGCCTCCCGCACGCTCAGCTCCTCTTGCCGTCCTCTGCTCCGGCCGACGCTGAGATCCGGTGCCGCTTGGAGCTGCTCGAGCCTGTCGGGTTCCCAGCGCTGCCTCGCCCTAGTCACTTTCCCCTCTCCCTCTTCCTCATCGCCTTGCAGCCATCGTCAGCAGCCCCACCGCTACAGTTCAGCGGCAAGCTCTTCGAGCCATGCCTCCATTTCCATGGCCCCGCGCGCCTTTCTCCTGAGACGTTGTCTAGTGCCCGCATCTGCACATCCCTCTGTTTCCTGCACCGCTGCATCGCCGGAGCAGCCCTACATCCCGCAGTCAGCCGCCTCAAGCTCTCGTCCGCATCGGCGCCAATTCCAGAGAGGGGTCGCCATACCCATTGACCGCATCATCTTCCCTACTCAATTTGGTGGACCGCGAGGCGTGCCCTCGCAGCGTGCCTCCTGCCAAAGCCCAGCCGCCTCCTCATCCAGTGCCACATCAAGCTCATCAGCCTCAGCCTCCTCTGCATCGCGCCTCTCAACGCCACCCCACCTCCATCACCCTTGTTGCTGCTGCTAGACCAACATGGTCACCTTCCCATGTTTCCTCTTCGGCGATCAGTGCATCAAACACCCCCACCGGTGCCTCTGTGAACATTGCCAAGTTTGGCCACCACCGAGACCCTTAAATCCTGTACTCGAAGCCCAAGTCTAAAGACTCCGTGGATGTGCATCTCACTTGTGCCACTTTGGATCATCAAGACCGTTTTGGGATTCTCCAAGTACCACTACGCCCGGAGACCACGGATGCGTGAAGTTCCACTATCGTCGTCGTGGATCCGACAAGTTTGCGAGTACGACTACTTCCCACGATGACCTTGTACCACTACCGTCGCAAGAACCGAGACCGACAGTCCAAAGACCCCGAGTACCACGACATCAATGACCCTTCAAGTTCGACTACGGTTGCCTTGTACTACTATCGATGACCCCGAACATCTACAAAAACGTGTGTACCACTACCGTCGACCCTCGAAGACTCCATGGACATCAAGTTCCTCGCCGTGATCCCAAACATCTACGAAACATGAACGTCTACTTCCTCTACTTTGCACTGAACGAGAACTTTCCCATTTGCATGCTTCGGAGGTATAACCCCGAGACGACCGCCCGTGAACGAATGCATGTGTTGTATGAGATGCATATTTGGATGTTGTATCCTCCCGTGAACGTTAGTTGTTTCCCTCGCTTGGCACTGTCGTCGACCCGTGGGAACCCGGTATCCGGGATCACCACACCATCCTTGCATGACACGCTCTCGTTGCTTTTTCTTTTACACCGACATCTCGATGAGTTGTCGGATCATCGGAATGTTGCGGTCCATCATTTTCGTTGTCGTTGCCATGGCACCCCTTTCTTTCCGCCATGGTGACCAAAATGCACCACATCTTATAACTTGCGAACATCTTCATAAAATTGCATATAACTTGCATATGTCATCCGCATCATGATTATAACATTTAAAATGTGTAAATTGTTGCTTGCTTTAATATTGCTAAATGACATATGGGGATTTCCGAAATTGTTGCTTGTTGTTCCGGCCTCATTTAAACTTGCCTAGATGGGTAGTTTTATTATGCTTCACCCCTTGCCATGTTTAATAACATTTAATATTGATGTGTACATAAACAGGAGAGAACTAAATAAATGAAAGTGGTGTTTCATCAATATGCAACTCGTTGCATATTGAGCTCCACTTAATTTGTAGTATTGATTTTTGCATTTTTCCATGACATGCCTCCTTAAACCGGACATGCATCATACTTGGTTGTCCATCGTGCCATGTTCATGTGATGGTTGTTTACTATGTTGCTTGCTTCGTTCCGGGTTGCTTCTCTCGTTAGCTTCGGTTCCATTCCGGAGTTGTGAGGATCTGTTCGACTCCGTCTGTTTGCCTTCTTCATGGACTCGTTCTTCTTCCTTGCGGGATCTTAGGAAAGATGACCATACCCTCGAAATCACTTCTATCTTTGCTTGCTAGTTGTTCGTTCTATCGCTATGTCGCACTACCTACCACTTGTTATATCATGCCTCCCATGTTGCCATGTCAAGCCTCTAACCCACCTTCCTAGCAAACTGTTGTTTGGCTATGTTACCGCTTTTGCTCAGCTCCTCTTATAGCGTTGATAGTTGCAGGTGTAGTTGAAGCTGGTTCCATGTTGGAACATGGATATGTTGGGATATCACAATATCTCTTATTTAATTAATGCATCTATATACTTGGTAAAGGGTGGAAGGCTCGGCCTTATGCCTGGTGTTTTGTTCCACTCTTGCCACCCTAGTTTTCGTCATACCGATGTTATGTTCCTTGATTTTGCGTTCCTTACGCGGTTGGGTGTTATGGGAACCCCTTGACAGTTTGCTTTGAATAAAACTCCTCCAGCAAGGCCCAACCTTGGTTTTACCATTTGCCTCACCACCACCTATACTTTTCCCTTGGGAGTCGCGCTCCTGAGGGTCATCTTTATTTTAACCCCCCCGGGCCAGTGCTTCTCTAAGTGTTGGTCCGAACTAAAGTCCTTTGCATCGCCACCTCAGGGAAACTTGAGGGCTAGTCTTAGTTGTACGGAGCGCTCATCCGGTGTTGCCCTGAGAACGAGATATGTGCAGCTCCTATCGGGATTGTCGGCACATCGGGCAGTCTTGCTGGTCTTATTTTAGCATTGTCGAAATGTCTTGTAATAGGGATTCCGAGACTGATCGGGTCTTCCCGGGAGAAGGAATATCCTTCGTTGACCGTGAGAGCTTATGATGGGCTAAGTTGGGACACCCCTGGAGGGTATAAACTTTTGAGAGCCGTGCCCGTGGTTATGTGGCAGATGGGAATTTTTTAATATCCAGTTGTAGATAACTTGACACTAGACTTATTTAAAATACATCAACCGCGTGTGTAGCCGTGATGGTCTCTTTTCGGCGGAGTCCGGGAAGTGAACATGGTCTTGTGTTATGTTTGAACGTAAGTAGTTTTAGGATCACTTCTTGATCACTTCTAGCTTCTTGACTGTTGCGTTGCTTCTCTTCTCGCTCTTATTTGCATATGTTAGCCACCATATATGCTTAGTGCTTGCTGCAGCTCCACCTCATTACCTTACCCTACCCATAAGCTTAAATAGTCTTGATCTCGCGGGTGTGAGATTGTTGATTCCTCGTGGCTCACAGATACTTTCAAACAGTTGCAGGTGCTGATGATACCAGTGCAGTTGACGCAGCCAAGCTCAAATGGGGGCTCAATGAAGATCTTGATAGCTGTTATTTGTCTTTTCCGGTTGATCAGCAGTGGGGCCCAGTTGGGACGATCGGGGATCTAGCATTTCGGGTTGTAATCTTGGATTATGTATGTTTAACTTGTTATTTGTGTGAAGTAGCGATTGTAAGCCAACTCTTTATCCCTTTCTTATTTAGTACAAGGGATTGTGTGAAGATTACCCATCTTGCGACAAAACCACTCTGTGGTTATGCCTCTAAGTCGTGCCTCGACACGTGGGAGATATAGCCGCATCGTGGGTGTTACAAGTTGGTAATCAGAGCCATCCCCGACTTAGGAGCCCCCTGCTTGATCGAATCGCTGACATTTTTTAGTCTAGAACAAAATGTTTTGAGTCTTAGGATTATATATATCGGAGAGTAGGATTCTTTTTTACTCCTCAGTCCCTTCGTCGCTCTGGTGAGGCCTCCTGACGTAGAAGTTTTGACTTTTCTCTCCTTAAATTTCACGAATTTTTTTTAGGATCACGCGGGTATCTTGGAATCATTCCGATATTCTTGTGACGAGAACATTGTTCTTGGTGCCTCCTGACATTTAGGGGTTGTGGCAGTGTCCCGGGGAGTTGAGCTCCGAGGTGTTGTCGTCACAATTGTATCGTTATAGTTCTAGAATACCTGAGTTTCGCCGACATCGAAATTCTCTTTTAGCAGTTGTTGGTGAGATAACCTCGACGACACCCAGTACTGGGGCGTGAGTTCAGGAGTATTGCCATAACTTGTATAATGGATGCTTTTCGAAGGTTGAGGTACATGATTTCCGATGGTATCTTTCTTATGTGTTGAAGGATGGATACAGCTGGATGTAGGAATTGTTAGTTTGGGTGAGATATTATGCTTCCCCTGTATCTGCAACACCTGATTGAATAACCAGAAAGTTTTGGGAGTTTTATAGGTGGGAATTCAAGTAGCTCCTAGAATATTTTTCCGACAGATGCATGATATGGGATTGGGTAAATCTCTATCATATGTATTTGTTCCGGCTTATTCTGCAAGCCAATCCTTTGTTTTTGTTTTGAGTTGTGTTATCGAGTTGCTTCAATGTCAAGTGTTGAATCCATACCTTTCCTAAGCGATGTTCTCATATTAATATGTGAATACTAACCCTTCTAATTTATCGAGATTGTCATCTCAATTCTATTTCCAACCGGTGCGATTCTCTTCAAGATGATCCTATCATTTTTCCCATTTGCAAGATCCAATCTCAGTTTTCTCATTGGTGTTTGTTTCATCCATCCCAAGTTGTCTTTATTTTCCCGCCCTCCCACCATTTTTCTTCATGGACTCATATTTCTCAATCAAGTATCCATCTTATGGATGTGAAGTCTCTTCTTTCATTTCTTTCAATGTTCTTATCCGGTGATTCTCAGGAAGATACTAACGGAGCATCAAGTTCGTCATTCTTCATTCTTTTCTTCCATGGTGGATTCAATGCAAGCTTTTGGTGTTGATCATATTCTTTTCCTCCTTTCAAATGTTTTCTCATGCCGGTGCACTACTCAATCATCCACCTCTTGCTATTCATGTTTATCTGGAGTGCCGAAGATATCTCAGAAGATTCACGTTTCCATTCTAGATCCATTCAAGATATCTCGAGGTTGTTATGTCATTCGATCCATTTATTCAATGGGTGCAATCTCTCTTTTAAATCGTTCAACGGTGTAACTTTTGAATGGGCCCTAACCCACAGGTCTTTTCCCAGGATCTTACCTCACTCTTCTATTTTCTCGGAGCTATTCTCAAATCTTCTAAAGTTTGACGTAAGAATGAATTTCATCAGTCAGCTATTTTCCAAGATCTCTTTCAAGTTCTTTTCATCTTTAACTCAACCTCTTTGTTTTTCATTCTTCTGGAGTGTCTCATCAACTTTCATGGTGGTTCTCATCATCATTCTCCACATTTGAAGACCGAAGAAGAGTTTCTCTTAAATCTTGCTCCATTCTCTTCAAGATTCATGGTTCTAGCTTGATGCCATCCTCTCATAATTGTTTTCAATTGTGAGAATTCTTTTCAACCATCAGGAGCAATTCATGGGTCTTCTTAGTTTGATTCCCCAGAGCCCATCATCTCATAAGTATTCAGCTCACATTCTCCAAATCTTACCAGTGCATCATTCAAATATTCTCTAGTAAGTTCATGATCTCTTCATTTCACTTGTATCTAAATTCTCTCAAGTATCTTCGTTCATTTTCCAATTCCTCTTGGCGATGTGTTCGTTTTCTTCGCTCGTTCTTTTAATCCTAACGGTGGTTCGTCCAACATTCTTCTTCCGTCGTTATCATATCAATGCATTCGTGCTTTCCAAATCCTACCGGTGGTTTGTTGAAGACCTTTCTCAAGTTTGCGCTGTATCTATCTTAATCCTTTCAACGAGAATAAGTAGTATGCCAAATATGTTGCTTTTCATCAATTTAAATTGGTGAAGGATATGCATAACATAATTCTTATTCTTGCTTCATCCAAGTGATTGATTCATTCTTCCGGAGTTTGTTCACGATGAGTAAATTCTCGGTTCAAGTGCTTCATACTTTTCCGAGAGTTCCAAGCTCTCATCATCACGAAGATCCATCTAAACCATTGCAAGGCTTCACCTTTTGTTTTCAACTTCTCTTTCTTTTTATCATCCTTTTATTACCGAAGTTCTGCATGGAGGGTCTACATGGTGGTTCGTCAAGGATTTCTTTCATTCTTCAATTGTCCTCAAGATTTCTCTTGAAGTTAAGATCCGCCAAGCTATACTCTCAAATAAACATGGTGTTCAACACATGTCTTGTTTTGAGGAGTTCAAGCATTCTTCATCTTGCATTCCAAAGTGCAATTCTTTCTATCTTATCTTTGAGGTGGTGTTATGTCGTTTTGACATGTTCCTTCATGTTTCATGATTCACATGTTGGCCAAAATAACATATTTTAAACCCGTCATTTTCCATTCGTTCATGAGATCCTTTGCAACCCATCAATCTCTTCATCGGAGTTATCTTGGGTTATATTTAACCTTAAAGCTTTCCCTAAGGATTGTTGCTATTTATGGTGCTCATAAATGACCCAAGTTCATCATTTATCCTCCCGGTGAAATAAGTTTCTCGTATCCTTGTTCATATCAATCCAATCTATTGTTTTTCGTTAGTGGCAGAATTTCACCTCAAGATTTCGACATGTTTTCCATAAGCTCACAACAAGCTTACTCTTTTCGTTGTTGGTCTTCCAACAACTCCGTTTGACCCTTCTCCTAAAGATGCTTTTTCAAGCTCATTTGAGGTAGAAGATGTTGTTTTCTCCTCCGTTCTTTTGATTCCATTCTTACATTTGTTCCGGGGGCATTATGATGTTGCTCTCTTCGACCCATCATATTGTTTTGCCAAGGTCATATTCTTTACATTCCATTTCCAACCGGAGTGTTGTCGTAATTGATACTTATCGTTCCTTGTACATCTCATTTCTACCAGAGTGCTTGCTTGTACTTCTTGTCCATTGCAACCCTTTTTCTTATGTCTTTCAACCTACAAGATTCTAGTAATGTTGCTTGTTTGTCTTTTCTAACGGAGTGTTTTCAACTTTGTCTTCATTGTATTCTTTCTTTCAATTTGTTCAACCTCGCAAGGTTCTTTAGTTTCACTCATTTGTCAAAGAAGCAACTTAGTTTTACCTCTTCTCTTCCTCTTCTGTTTCTCTCCAGTATTGTCCTAGATCTCGGGACGAGATCCTCTTGTAGTGGTGGAATGTTGTGACGCCCCGAGTCCGACGCGCCACGTGCCTTCTAGTAATTTCGTTGCCTCCCTGTGTTTCATTCGTGCTTGCTCTATTTATTTTTGCATTGCATCATGCCATCATGCCAGCATGTCTTTTAATTTTAAAACTCAACTAAATAAATTGCATGGGTCTTCGATCCATTTAAATCGTGGGAAATTCACATGGTGAAATTCTCTTTAAAACATATCAAAGTCTCCCAATATTATTTAGGAGCTACAATAAAATATTCCATTTGTTTGGAACCACGCTCAAACACACTTCCATTTTTAATTCCATGCATATTCTATTTCAAGTTCGTTCCCAAACTTTGCGCCTAATTCTTTTATTCTATTCCCAAGCTCCACGATAATTCCCAACACCTTTGGAATCTCGTAAAGCCTAGCCTCCATTCAAACTCCTTCACTCAAGTCAACATCTTTGGTATTAACTTCTCCTAATTTATTGGAACCACTTTTGTTGGGGTGAAAATATTCTGTAAAGCCATACAAAAATGTCCCATAATTTTGTTCTTCTCCATGGCCTCTTCTCTTAATTCTATTTGGCCTATATCTTTTGCTGAAAAGACAAATTAAGAGAGAGGGAGAGGAGTAGTGCAGCAGCCCAGCCAGGTCGGCATGTTCCTCTCAGCCCACCATGGCCCGGTTGCCCTCTCTCTAAAACATAGTGAGGCTTCTGCCTCCCTCTCCTCGATGTCCCTCTCCAGCAGCACCGCCGTCCCCCTCCCCTCGACCCGATCCCCTCGTACCAGTGCTCGCTCCCCACCACAGCCTCCTGTCCCAGCAGCGCCGTCGACCCCAACCTCCTCCCTCTCGGGCCTCTGAAGCCTCCCGCATGCTCAGCTCCTCTTGCCGTCCTCTGCTTCGCCAGTCGCCAAGATCCACCGTTGCTTGGAGCTGCTCGAGCCTGCCGGGTTCCCAGTGCCGCCGCGCCCTGGTCACGTTCCCCTCTCCCTCTTCCTCATCGCCTTGCAACCATTGTCAGCAGCCCCACCGCTGTAGTTCAGTGGCAAGCTCTTCCAGCCGCGCCTTCGTTTCCAAGGCCCCGCGCGCCTTTGTCCTGAGACGCCGTCCAGCGCCCGCATCCGCCCCTCCCTTTTTTTCCTGCACCGCGGCATTGCCGGAGCAGCCCTGCATCCCGCAGTCAGCCGCCTTGAGCCCTCATCCGCGACGACGCTAAATACGTCCATTTTGCACCATGCTTTTATATCGATATTTATTGCATTATGGACTGTTATTTCACTTTATGTCACAATACTTATGGCTATTCTCTCTTATTTTACATGGTTTACATAAGGAGGGAGAATGCCGGCAGCTGGAATTCTGGGCTGGAAAAGGAGCAAATATTAGAGACCTATTCTGCGCAACTCCAAAAGTCCTGAAACTCCACGGAACATCTTAAAATAAATAAAGAAAAATCATCATCAAAGATGAAGGCCAGGGGGCCCAAACCCTGCTCACGAGGGTGGGCGCCCCCCCCCTAGGGCGCGCCCCCCTACTTCGTGGACCCCCTGGTGGCTCTCCGACGCCCATCTTCTCCTATATGAAGTCTCTCGATGAGAAAAAAATAGGAAGGAACTTTTCGGGACGAGACTCCGCCGCCACAAGGCGGAACCTTGGCGGATCCAATCTAGAGCTCCGGCAGAGCTGTTCTGCCGGGGATACTTCCCTCTGGGAGGGGGAAATCATCACCATCGTCATCACCAACGCTCCTCTCATCGGGAGAGGGCAATCTCCATCAACATCTTCACCAGCACCATCTCATCTCCAAACCCTAGTTCATCTCTTGTATCCAATTCTTGTCTCAATGTCCGGGATTGGTGCTAGTAGGTTGCTAGTAGTGTTGATTACTCCTTGTAGTTGATGCTAGTTGGTTTATTTGGTGGAAGATCATATGTTCAGATGCTATATGCATATTATTACCTCTCTGATTATGAACATGAATATGCTTTGTGAGTAATTACGTTTGTTCTTGAGGACAAGGGAGAAGTCTTGCTACTAGTAGTCATGTGAATTTGGTATTCGTTTGATATTTTGATAAGATGTATGTTGTCTAGCCTCTACTGGTGTCATGTGAACGTCGACTACATAACACTTCACCATTATTTGTGCCTAGAGGAAGGCATTGGGAAGTAATAAGTAGATGATGGGTTGCTAGAGTGACAGAAGCTTAAACCCTAGTTTATGTGTTGCTTCGTAAGGGGCTGATTTGGATCCACATGTTTCATGCTATGGTTAGGTTTACCTTAATACTTTTGTTGTAGTTCCGGATGCTTGCAATAGAGGTTAATCATAAGCGGGATGCTTGTTCAAGTAAGAACAGCACCCAAGCACCGGTCCACCCACATATCAAATTATCAAAGTATCGAACGTGAATCATATGAACGTGATGAAAACTAGCTTGACGATATTCCCATGTGTCCTCGGGAGCGCTTTTCCTATTATAAGAGTTTGTTCCGGCTTGTCCTTCGCTACAAAAAGGATTGGGCCACCTTGCTGCACTTTATTTACTTTTGTTACTTGTTGTTCGTTACAATTTATCCTATCACAAAACTATCTGTTACCACTTATTTCATTACTTGCAGAGAATACCTTGCTGAAAATCGCTTATCATTTCCTTCTGCTCCTCGTTGGGTTCGACACTCTTACTTATCGAAAGGACTACGATAGATCCCCTATACTTGTGGGTCATCAGACGCCAATTCCAGGGAGGGGTCGCCATACCCGTTGAACGCCTCACCTCTGCTGCTCCATTTGGTGGGCCAGGAGGCGTGCCCTCGCAGCGTGCCTCCTCCCAAAGCCCAGCCGCTTGCTCATCCAGCGCCACATCGAGCTCGTCAGCCTCGGCCTCCTCTGCATCGCGCCTCCCGACGCCACCCCACCTCCATCGCCCTTGCTGCTGCTAGACCACCATGGCCACCTTCCCATTTTTCTTCTTCGGCCATCAGTGCATCGAACACCCCCACTGGTGCCTCTGTGAACGTTGCCAAGTTTGGCCACCACCGAGACCCTTAAATCCTGTACTCGAAGCCCAAGTCTAAAGACTCCGTGGATGTGCATCTCACTTGTGCCACTTTGGATCATCAAGACCGTTTTGGGATTCTCCAAGTACCACTACGCCCGGAGACAATGGATCCGTGAAGTTCCACTACCGTCATCGTGGATCCGAGAAGTTCGCGAGTATGACTACTTCCCACGACGACCTTGTACCACTACCGTCGCAAGAACTGAGACCGACAACCCGAAGACCCCGAGTACCATGACATCAATGACCCTTCAAGTTCGACTACGGTTGCCTTGTACTACTACCGACGACCCCGGACATCTACGAAAACGTGTGTACCACTACCGTCGACCCTCGAAGAGTCCGTGGACATCAAGTTCCTCACAGTGATCCCGAACATCTACGAAACATGAACGTCTACTTCCTCTACTTTGCACCGAACGAGAACCGTCCCATTTGCACGCTTTGAAGGAATAAGCCCGAGACGACCGCCCGTGAACGAATGCATGTGTTCTATGAGATGAATATTTGGATGTTGTATCCTCCCGTGAACGTTAGTTGTTTCCCTCCCTTGGCACCATCGTTGACCCGTGGGAACCCGGTATCCGGGATCACCCCACCATCCTTGCATGACACGCTCCCGCCGCTTTTTCTTTTGCACCGACCTCTCGATGAGTTGTCGGATCATCGGAATGTTGCCATGCATCATTTCCGTTGTCGTTGCCATGGCATCCCTTTCTTTTCGCCGTGGTGACCAAAATTCTCCACATCTTATAACTTATCAACATCTTCATAAAATTGCATATAACTTGCATTTGTCATCCCCATCATGATAATAACATTTAAAATGTTTAAATTGTTGCTTGCTTTAATATTGCTAAATGACATATGGGGATTTCCGGACTTGTTGCTTGTTGTTCCAGCCTCATTTAAACTTTCCTAGATTGGTAGTTTTATTATGCTTCACCCCTTGCCATGTTTAATAACATTTAATATTCATGTGTACATAAACGGGAGTGAACTAAATAAATGAATGTGGTGTTTTGTCAAAATGCAACTCGTTGCATATTGAGCTCCACTTAATTTGTAGTATTGTTTTTTGCATTTTGCCATGACATGCCTCTTTAAATCGGACATGCATTATACTTGGTTGTTCATCATTCCATGTTCATGTGATGGTTGTTTACTATGTTGCTTGCTTCTTTCCGGGTTGCTTCTCTCGTTAGCTTTAGTTCCGTTCTGGAGTTGTGAGGATTCTTTCGACTCCGTCCATTTTCCTTCTTTATGGACTCGTTCTTCTTCCTTGCGGGATCTCAGGCAAGATGACCATACCCTCGAAATGACTTCTATCTTTGCTTGCTAGTTGTTCGTTCTATCGCTCTGCCGCGCTACCTATCACTTGTTATATCATGCCTCCCATGTTGCCATGTCAAGCCTCTAACCCACATTCCTAGCGAACCGTTGTTTGGCTATGTTACCGCTTTTGCTCAGCTCCTCTTATAGCATTAATAGTTGCAGGTGTAGTTGAAGCTGGTTCCATGTTGGAACATGGATATGTTGGGATATCACAATATCTCTTATTTAATTAATGCATCTTGATACGTATCCAACGGATCTATAATTTATGAAGTATTCATGCTATTATATTATCAACCTTGGATTTTTTTATATGCATTTATATGCTATTTTTTATGGTTTTTGGGACTAACCTATTAACCTAGAGCCCAGTGCCAGTTTCTGTTTTTTCCTTGTTTTTGTGTTTTACAGAAACGGAGTCCAGTTGATGTGCCAATTTTTGATGATTTTTATGTACCAATAGAAGACCCCGGAGTAAAAGAGTTGGGCTAGGAGAGTCCCAGGGCGTCCATGTGGGTGGGGAGCGCGCCCACCCCCCCCCCCAAGCACGTGGGCCTACCTCGTGGACGCCTCGGGCACCTCCTTGACGTGAGACCGACGCAAAAAATTACAATAAATACAGAAACCTCCGAAAATTAACCTAGATCAGGAGTTCCGCTGCCAGAAGCCTCCCTGGCCACCGAAAACCAATCTAGGCCCTATCCGGCACACTTCTAGAGGGGGCCATCATCACCGGAGGGCATGGAGGAGGATCTTGGAGGGGCCATCATCACCATGAAGGCCAAGGACCAGAGGGGGAACCTCTCCCCACCCAGGGGGGAGGCCATGGAGGAGGAAGCACAAGGGGGAGAACCTCTCCTCTCTCTTGGTGGCACCGGAGTGCCATCGAGAGGGGAATCATCGCCGCGGTGATCGTCTTCATCAACATCACCATCATCATCACCATGCTCATCTCTTTTACGGGGTCCACTGTCGGTGTCAAAACCGGCGGATCTCGGGTAGGGGGTCCCGAACTGTGTGTCTAGGGTCGATGGTAACAGGAGACAGGGGACACGATGTTTACCCAGGTTCGGGCCCTCTCTATGGAGGTAATACCCTACTTCCTGCTTGATTGATCTTGATGAATATGAGTATTGCAAAAGTTGATCTACCACCAGATCGTAATGTCTAAACCCAAGAAATCTAGCCTATGAAATATGGTAATGAGTATATGTAGTGTCCTTTCCAGACTATCGCCCTCGTTTTATATAGACACCGAGGGGATCTAGGGTTTACATGGAGTTGGTTACATAAGAAGGAATCCTTGGCCGCCAAGCTTTCCTTCCACGCCAAGTAGAGTGTAACACCCACAATGCGGCTATATCTCCCACGTGTCGAGGCACGACTTAGAGGCATAGCCGCATGGTAGGTTTGTCGCAAGAGGGGTAATCTTCACACAATCCCATGTACTGAATAAGAAAGGGATAAAGAGTTGTCTTACAATCGCAACTTCACACAAATCCAAGTTAAACATACATCATCCAGAATACAATCAAGGTCCGACTACGGAACCAAAGTAAAAGAAGACAACCCCAAATGTTAGATCCCCAGTCGACCCAACTGGGCTCCGCCGAAAAGACACCATCATGGCTACACACGCGGTTGATGCATTTTAGTTAAGTTAAGTGTCAAGTTCTCTACAACCGTACATTAACAAATTCCCCTCTGCCCATAACCGCGGGCATGTTAGGACCCCGATTCCAAGTCGCATCGATCTAGCCGGTAACACCTCATATCACTTTGCGTCCTCACGCACGGTATTCCCACTGGTGTCGCCTTACCATGGCCCGGGACCATTTGCTCTTTTTGGCTCACGTATATGATAGTGTCGCTAGCACCCATATGATAGAGAACCCGGGCCGACATGGCTAGTCGTGAACCCAAAGCGGCACTAACCTATGGGGACAGGCATACATGAATCACATCGAGCATGTCGGTCAGCAGCGCATGAATCCGGGCTGTAGCACTGGGCTAACAGGACTCCAGGGAACCCGGGCTGTAGCAGGCTAGGCAGCACTCCGGATGTCACTGTGTGACATTTCCCCGAAGGGACAGACATAGGAACAAAGTGAAACACATGTCGGCCAGTCAAGCGTCCTGAGCAGTAGTGCTGGGCTAGCAGGACTCCGGTGAACCGAGCTGTAGTGGACTACTATGGCTCATGGAAGCACTAGACTACATTTCCCCATAAGAGAGGCTGCCAAGGATAAACAACTAGATTGTCGGATCCCACACATACCAAGCATTTCAATCATACACACAATATGCTCGATATGTGTAAATACAACATGGCATCACAACATAACTCTACGACTCAAGTATTATTCATTAGGCTCCGAGGAGCGAGATATTACAAACATGGGCCTCATGACCCAACAATCATAGCATACAAATCAAAGCACATGCGGAAGCTTAACATGTCTGAGTACAGACATCTACAAATGAAAAAGGCTAAGAAGCCTGACTATCTTCCAGATCCTGCCGAGGGCACAAGATCATAGCTGAGGTATCAAGCTAAACGTCGAAGTCCACGTGAAACTACTAGCGAGACTAAAGTCTCTCTACAAAACATAAATTAAGCAAATGTGAGTACAAAAGTACTCAGCAAGACTTACATCAGAACTAGCTACATATGCATTGGTATCAACAAAGGGGGGTGGTGGAGCTTAACTGCAGCAAGCCAGCTTTGACTCGGTGGCTAATCTCAACTACGACTGCAAGTAACTCTTTTGAGGTGGCGCACACGAGTCCACATATTCACCATATCAATACACCACTATGGATCCGCTCCCGTCTCCCTACGAGAACGCCATCCATAGCACTCACGCTTATCTTGCGCATTTTAGAGTATCCACTTTCCACTTGTCTATGAACTGTTATAGGCAACCCAGAAGTCCTTTACCGCGGACGCGGCTATTCGAATAGTTTTATACCCTGCTGGGGTGTACTCGTCACACATGTTTCCACCACTTAGCGTCTGCACACGACATGTGCTCGGCAGACTTCAAGCGAAAACCGACGTGGGTGTAGACCACGACCTGACTAACCTCACAAGTCCTAGTCCAGGTTTATCGCCTATTCGGGTTCCATCCGCAAGGAAATCCGGCCGGGGTGTCCTCAACGGCCCCAAACGATATGTACAGGGTCCCGAGACGCCAAACGGGCGCTCGGCATACCCGGCCATGGTGTATCTACCGCATCATAGCCCACCCCTAGGGTCAGCGCTACGCACAGCCGCCAACACATAACCTATAAACACCAGAAACTAGTTGCAACTCCTGGACAGAGGACGAGAGGGGTCAGTAAGTCGAGCGGGGTCATATTTCAGGGCCCAATGTGTGGTAGTAGCTGTTTCATGGATCACCAACACAGAACTCAGTTCCTAAGGACGACTTCAATGAAACAACCCACCATGTACTCCTACATGGCCTCTCATCGATACCTTTACCAAATCATGTTCACACACTTAGCTCTCAACAGTAGGACATGTTCACACACCTCCGATTCATCCCCGATGAATCAGACCTGACACAACTCTATGCAATAGCAGGCATGACAAACAAGCATGAATGAGTAGGCACATTCAGGGCTCAAACAACTCCTACTCATGCTAGTGGGTTTCATCTAATTACTGTGGCAATGACAGGTCATGCAGAGGAAAGGGGTTCAGCTACCGCAGCATGTAATAGTTGCAACGGTGTTGTCCTAATGCAGTAAAAGAGAGCAGGAGCAAAAGAGGGGGGTTGTATCGGAATGAACAAGGGGGGTTTTGCTTGCCTGGCACTTCTGAAGATAGTATAGCTCTTCATCGGTGTCATCGAACTCATCGCCGAAACCACGTCTATCGAGAGGGGACAACTTCGGGTAATAAAGAAGGAAACACTATCAATGCAATGCAACAATATGATGCATGCTCATGACATGGCAATATGCTATTGATTGAACTAATGCAACTAGCAACCATATTAAATGAAGTTGGTTTGAACCCTAGGTTCAAATTCAAACACCATATGTGCTTTCTTAAATGCCATTTAATTGAATTGTCCTAAACAGAGGATATAAGTTGCTCTAACATGCATGCAAATGCCATAAACAGATTCTTTGGATTTTTCTGATCATTTTTCATATATAATTTATTTCATTCTAAGCTACGGTTGATTTTCTATGAATTTTAGAAGTTTATACTATTTTCTGGAATTTCCTGGTTATTAATAAATCCAGAAAATGTAATACTGCGTCAGCATTAGGTCATGCCGATGTCAGCAGGTCAATAAGCGTCGTCTAGGTCAAACCTGACCAGTGGGGTCAACTGGTCAGTGACTTAGTCAACTGACAGGGTTAACTAGCACTAACTATCGGTTAATCTAGGCCCAGTGACTGTGGGTTTAAAATTAAGTTAATTTAACACTTAGCTAATTAACAGGGGCCAGGGCCCACATGTCAGCGACTAACCTAACTAACCTAAATAGGATTATCGCTAACTAACTTAGTTAGCCAGGCGAGGCCCGCATGTCAGTGAGAGAGAGAGGTCAAACCCCTGGTCAGACGGGGTCAAACCTACCAGCGTTGAGTCGCCGACGAGGCCGAGACGGCGGAGAGTGTCGGAAACGCTGCTCCGGCTATGGTTCGATGCGCGGGTGGGTGCTATGGGTAGCTGGCGGTGTGGCGCATCCAACAGTGGCGTTGGTTGGTGCTGGGGTGGCCGGGAACGACGACGGCGTCGAGCTGGGCAGCGGCCGGAGTTCGGCTGTGCTCAAGTTCCTCGCTAGGGTGCATGGGAGGAGGAGCTGGTGGGCGCTATAGACTCCTGGGGTGCATTGAGTGCAGTGACGCGCTCGGTTTGGATGGAGGCGAACCAAAACGACGATGGTGACAAGTCCGGCACCGGTGAGGTCTCGGTCTCGACGGAAATGTGGGCTATGATGAGCTAATGGACATGGGAGTAGGGGGGATTGGTAGACGAGCTCACGGCGAGTGCAGAGGTGGTCTCGGCGTGCTCGGTGAAGCACCAGAGCGAGCAGGGCGGCGAGAGGCATCTCCGGTGGCATGCGGCGAAGACGATGAAGATGGCTTCGATGCAAGGCCTCCGGCGAGGCGTGGCTGGATGGAGAGGACGAGGGAGGTGTGGCGATGCTCGTGGACACGCCGGGGAGGGGAGGGGAGCACAGAGGCCGCGTCTACGGTGTACGGCGGCGACGAGCTCCGCTCGTCTTTGGAAGAGAGAGCAAGAGAGGCGAGGCAGGGAGAGAGAGGTGCGGACGAGGGGTCCAGGGGGCCTGCGTGGCAATGCCAGAGGCCTCCAGGCCCTCGGCGTCAAGCAGGAGGTGGCACACAGCGGTGCGCGCGCGTCGGGCACACGCCCGTCCTCCTGGCAAGGAGGAAGACGACAGGGGAGGGGCCAGGCGGGCTGGGCCGCGCAGGTGGGCTGGCCAGCTGGGCCGCGACAGGTAAGTCAGGTAGGTTCTCTCTCTCCTCTATTTTCTGTTTTCTATTATTTCTGTAACTTCAGGGCTTTATTAAAAATACCAGAACGTTTCCAAAAATCCTGGAATAATTGTGGGCTCTGGTTGGAATATTTCCAACAGCCCTCACTTAAGTTCAGAATTAATTGAGCATTCAAAATATTATATAGCATTTAAATGCCCAATTGCAAATAGCATATGATTAATTCAAAAATCCAGGATGGCCTAGAAATATGTGCATCATTTTTGTCAGAGGTGTTGGACCAATTCAAAAATGATGAACATTTCTAAAGGGCATTTTGGGATCATTGAAAAGATTTATGTTTGAACCTGGTTGAATTTCATTTTCTGCTAGGGTTTATTATCCCCGATTTCAAATTAAAGAAGTAATTTAGACAAGATGCATGGATGCTTGTGCCACTAATTGCAGACAATTCTAGGGCTGTGACAGGGCATGGCTTTCGAAAGTTCAAAACCCTGCAGGGGTGTCCCAACTTAGCCCATCACAAGCTCTCATGGTCAACGAAGGATATTCCTTTTCCCGGGAAGACCCGATCAGTCTCAGAATCCCGGTTACAAGACATTTCGACAATGGTAAAACAAGACCAGCAAAGCCGCCCGATGTGCCGACATCCCGATAGGAGCTGCACATATCTCGTTCTCAGGGCAACACCAGATGAGCGCTCCGTACAACTAAAACCAGCCCTCAAGTTTCCCCGAGGTGGCGCTGCAAAGGACTCTAGTTCCGACCAACACTTACAGAAGCACTGGCCTGGGGGGGTTAAAATAAAGATGACCCTTGAGAGCGCGACTCCCAAGGGAAAAGTAGGTGCTGGTGAGGCAAATGGTAAAACCAAGGTTGGGCCTTGCTGGAGGAGTTTTATTCAAAGTGAACTATCAAGGGGTCCCCATAACACCCAACCGTGTAAGGAACGCAAAATCAAGGAACATAACACTGGTATGATAGAAACTTGTGCGGCAAGAGTGGAACAAAACACCAGGCATAAGTTCGAGCCTTCCACCCTTTACCAAGTATATAGATGCATTAATTAAAATAAGAGATATTGTGATATCCCAACATATACATGTTCCAACATGGAACAAACTTCATCTTCACCTGCAACTAGCAACTCTATAAGAGGGGCTGAGAAAAAGCGGTAACTAGCATATAGATGCATTAAAGTAGACAAAATATAATAATGATATCCCAACAATAAACATGTTCCAAAAAGGAACAAACTCCAATCTTCACCTGCAACTAGCAACGCTATAAAAGGGGATGAGCAAAAGCGGTAACATAGCCAAACAACGGTTTGCTAGGAAAGGTGGGTTAGAGGCTGACATGGCAAAATGGGAGACATGATATAGCTAGTGGTAGGTATCGCGGCATAGCAATAGAGCGAGCAACTAGCAAGCAAAGATAGAAGTGATTTCGAGGGTATGGTCATCTTGCCTGAAATCCCGCAAGGAAGAAGAACGAGTACATGAAGAACACAAACAGACATAGTCGAACGGATCCTCACAAACGTGACATTATCGGAACTAACCGAAGAAGCAACACCGAAAAGAAGCAAACAACATAGTAAACAACCACCACATAAGCATAGCATGATGCACAACCAAGTATGATGCATGTCCGGTTTAATGAGGCATGGCATGGCAAAGTGCACAAACAAAACTACAAGTTAAGTGGAGCTCAATATGCAACGAGTTGCATATTTACGAAACACCACATCGATTATTTAGTTGTCTCTTGTTTAAGTACTCAACAATATTAAATGTTGATTAACATGGCAAGGGGTGAAGCATACATAAACTAACTATCTAGTCAAGTTTAAATGAGGCTGGAAATAACAAACAACAATTCCAGTAAATCCTCATGTGCAAATTATGGATTTGGTACTGTTCTACCCTAAACCCTATTTTAGAGTTGTTAAGCATGCAAAGTAATGCTACCATGTTAAACTAGGCATTTTTCTACCCCAAATGCATATAAAGTTTGTTAGGTTTGGAGCTACGTTTATTTAGTTATGAATTAAAGCATTTTAGCATGCCAATATAGCAAAACAAAGCAAACAACAAGTTTAAACATTTTTAACATGCATGAAAGTGGCATATTATTAATCTACACATAATTCTAAGCATTTTTCATATTAAGTTTGTTTAATTTCAATGCACGGTTGTGGAGTTATTAAATGCCGGAACAACAAGGGTTTTTCTGCAAAACAGTGTCCTCTGGAAAAAATAACTAAATTCACAGATATGGAAAAAAACCTAAACAGGCCGAATCTGGCTGGCCCGATAGAGAGAAGGGCTGCTGCTCACATGGGTCAAGCCCAGTCGGTGGAGGAGTGGGCCGGCTTGAGCTGGGGTCAACGGGCGAAGGGGAGGCGCTGGGCTGCGCGAGCGAAGCAGAGGGAGGGGTCGAGGCTCGGTCAACGTGGGCAGGACTCGTCGATTGACGTGCTCGCTACTGCTGCTCGATGTAGCCTACGGCAAGGAGCTGGAAGCCGGGCGATGCGGGGGAGCTCCAGCAGAGGGACTTGGCGAACAGGGCGAAGGGAGCAGCGGCTGTGCATAGGCTGGCAGGCTCCGGCCAACGAGGACGAATGCCTCGCTCCTTGACGCGGCTGGAAGGAGCACGACACGGCGGCTCCAGAGATAATCTGCCATGGGACTTGAGGATCCTGCCGGAAGCGGTGGCAGACGGGCATATCCGGTCATGGCGGAGCGGTTCTCGGTGTTGTGGGTGAACTTGGTGGCGGCCTTCCATGGCCACTCGAGTTCGTCGGCCGCGCGTGGTTCCTAGGAGACAGAGAGCTTCATATGAGAGAGAGAGGGGGCAGAGAGAATAACGGGAAAGAAGGAAGGGAAGGAGAGGGCGCGAGGGGATCCTGGCCGGATCCGGTAGCGCTACTCCGGCGAGGCAGTCGACGGGTAGTGGTGCTGGGCCGAGGTGAGGAGGCGGTGCCTCTGCGGGAGGATGCGGGAGGCGAGGCTGCGGCGCTGGGAGCCTCCTGGTCCGTCTGATCAAAGATCTGGCGGTCCAGATCGAGTGGGAGGTGGCAGCGGTGGTTGGTGGAGTGGATTCGAGGGAGGTAGGGGATTGGGCTGTGGGATCCAGGGTGGGGATCCCGAGAGGACTTGGGTGGAGTGGCGGCGGGATGGGACAACTGCATAGTATTTACGGTTTTGTCCAGATTTAGACTAGGGAGTATTATATAAGGAAAGAGGGAGAGTTTAGGGGCTAATCCGTCCCTTCAATTAAAATCGAGCGGTCAAGAAAAATATACTAGGAAGTCCAAATAATAAAACGGTGATGTTTTGTAGATGTTACGGGATGATCCGGACCCAACTATAACGACTGTCCGGGTTGGGTCCGGGACAACTTTCAGATGCGCACTCGAGGGGTTCGATGCACTGTGCAAGGAGGGGTTTCGGGGCCTGGCGGTTGGTAGCGGAATGTGTAGATGGTCTAGGGAGGAAAGAGAGGGAAAGCCCATCACATGTTTCCGGATATCAGAAATGTCCGACGTATGACCGGCTATAATGCCGCTATATGTTTAACGGTTGGGCTATCAAACGAGCTCCGAATGCGATGAAACTTGGTAGGCGGCCTACCTACAGTATAACAAGACCGCACACCAACTTTCAACCCATTCCAAGAACATTTTCCGGCCACTTATAAAATAAATATTTTAGGCATGCCGCGGGCGCGTGCAAGTGTGTCTGAGCTCAAAACGGACAACGGAAGGAAATGAGAGACCCGGAGGGATGCAAGTTTTGAAAACAAGATGATGCAATGCACATGATGACATGACAAGATGCAACATGCAAGCGAATGACATGGCAACAACAACGAATAACCGAAAGACACCTGGCGCATCGGTCTCAGGGCATCACATAGAGCCCAATCCGGACACGGTGTAGTCTTCAGCCTTCATGTCTTCATAGCCCATCAGTGCGGCCCATGGATAATAGGTCGGGCGCCCGAGGACCCCTTAGTCCAGGACTCCCTCAGTAGCCCCTGAACCTGGTTTCAATGACGAGGATTCCGGCGCGCAGATTTGTCTCCTTTGGCATTGCAAGGCGGGTTTCCTCCTTCCGAACTCCAGAATATTCTTCAGATGAAGTAAGTATATCCGGACCTGTGTATATAATGGCAGAGAATGTAATCCCCCACGAGCTCAACTTGTTGATAACTGTTCATCACATCATATCATGCTTGCCCGGTTACGATTTCCAACCGTCGGTTAGCGAGCCGCCCCACGTCTCGGGGTGCGATTTTATTGGCACGTCTCGTCAAGGGAGAGATTGTGTCCCGTTATTTACAGGATTTTCATTAATGCAGGCGTGGGTAACCCAACCGTCCCCTGGGTACAACTCCTTGGTGATAGGTAAGTTTAGAGACCCCAGGGGAGATGCCCAATATTCGGGGCCTTTATATAGGGACCTAGTCTCGTTTTCTTCCCCTGTGCTTGCTTCTTCCTCAACCCCAGCCACCCCAAGTTCCAACCCTCGGGTTCCAATTGCCACCAGCCCTAGTCATGCCCAGATCCAACCATCAGGGCCGGTGGGTGGCTTCTTCTGTCATAGAGGAGGACATTGCGAAGCTCCGCGTAGTGAGGTATCTGACCATGGAAATCATTCATCGACTTCTGGCACAAGGGCAAGTCATTCCGACCCCCAGATCTGGCGAGAGGGTAGTATTTGTATCCCACTTTCTTCACAGGCTAGGGTTCGTGCTTAACGCCTTCGTCCGGGGGCTCATGTTCTACTATGTTCACAATCTGGCCCCGGAGTCTATTCTCCTCATCTCGACATTTATCGTCACGTGTGAAGCCTTACTCCAGACTCCTCCGCACTTTGGTTTGTGGATCAAGACCTTTGACATGAAGCCGCAGGCGGCAGAGGAGGAGCAGGCAGTGTGCGGCAGCGTCACTATAGGCAAGTTGGCCGGCGTGGTTTGGCCCTAAGGATCTTTCACCAAATCTTCTGACATATGGCAATAGGGGTGGTTTTATATCAACGAGTCATGGGGCCCCAAGTGGGCGGCTACACCTGCGTTCCGGCCCAGCCCTCCAATTCAGCTTGCTTCATGGGTCAATAAGGGATTGGACTGGGAATCTGTCAGGACCCCGATTCTAAGTCACACCGATCTAGCCCGTAACACCTCATATCACTTTGCGGCCTCACACACGGTATTCCCACAGGTTTCGCCTTACCATCGCCCGGGACCGTTTGCGCCTTTTGGCTCACGTATATGATAGTGTCGCTAGCATCCATCTGACAGAGAACCCGGGTCGACATGACTAGTCGTGAACCCAAAGTGGCACTAACTTACGGGGACAGACATACATGAATCAACATTGAGCATGTCAGTCAGCAGCGTGCGAATCCGGGCTGTAGCACTAGGCTAACAGGACTCCGGGAACCCGAGCTGTAGCAGGCTAGGCAGGACTCCGGATGTCACCGCGTGACATTTCCCCGAAGGGACAGACACAAGAACGAAGTGAATCACATGCCGGCCAGTCAAGTGTTCCGGAGCAGTAGTTCTCGGCTAGCAGGATTCCGGTAAACCGGGCTATAGCAGACTACCAAGGCTCATTGGAAACACCAGACTACATTTCCCCATAAGAGAGGCTACCAAGGATAAACAACTAGATTGTCGGATCCCACACATACCAAGCATTTCAATAACATACACACAATATGCTCGATATGTGCAAATACAATATGGCATCACAACAAAACTCTACAACTCAAAGTATTTATTCCTTAGGCTCCGAGGAGCCAAGCATTACAAACATGGGTCTCATGACCCCAACATACAGAGCACACAAGCAACAAGCACATGCGGAAGCTTAACATGTCTGAGTAGCTGAGAAGCCTGACTATCTACTAGATCCTGCCGAGGGCACAAGATCGTAGCTGAGGTATCAAGCTAAATGTTGAAGTCCACACGGAACTACTAGCGAGACTGACGTCTCTCTTCAAAACCTAAAATAGGCAAACGTGAGTACATATGTACCCAGCAAGACTTACATCAGAACTAACTACATATGCATCGGTATCAACAAAGGGGGTGCTGGAGTTTAACTACAGCAAGCCAGCTTTGACTCAGTGGCTATCTTAAACTATGACTGCAAGTAACTCTTTTGAGCTGGCGCACACGAGTCCACATATTCACCATATCAATACACCACTATGGATCCGCTCCCGTCTCCCTACGAGAATGCCATCCATAGCACTCACGCTTATCTTGCGCATTTTAGAGTATCCACTTCCACTTGTCTATGAACTGTACAGGCAACCAAGTAGTCCTTTACCATGGACGCGGCTATTCGAATACATGATGTTAACCCTGCAGGGGTGTACTCCTTCATACACGCTCTCAACACTTACCGTCGTTTATACAACATGTACTCGGCAACCTTCAAGCGGAAGCCCAACGAGGGTGTCGGCCACGGCCTACCTAAACACTCAAGTCTCTAGTCCAGGTTTATCGCCTATCCAGGTTCCATCCGCAGGGAGTCCGGCCGAGGTTTCCACATAGGGCCCCGAACGATGTGTACAGGGTTCCCGAGACACCAAACGGGCGACTCGGTACACCGTGCCACGGTGTATCTACCGCATCATAGCCCACCCCTAGGGTCAGCGCTACGCACGGCCGCCAACACATATCCTATAAACACCAGAAACTAGTTACAACTCCTAGATAGAGGACTAGGGTGGTTAAGAAGCCGAGAGGGTCAATTAAGGATCCCAATGCATGGTAGTAGCTGATTCTTAAATCACACATACAGATCTCAGTGCTTAAGGACGGTTCCAATGAAACAACCCACCATGTACTCCTACATGGCCTCTCATCGATACCTTTACCAAATCGTGTTCAACACACTTAGCTGATACAAAGTAGGACATGTTCACAACTTTCCAATTCATCCCCGATGAATCAGACCTGACACAACTCTAAGCAATAACAGGCATGACAAACAAGCATGAATGAGTAGGCACATCAGGGCTCAAGCAACTACTACTCATGCTAGTGGGTTTCATCTATTTACTGTGGCAATGACAGGTCATGCACAGGAAAGGTGGTTCAGCTACCGCATCATGTAACAGTTGAATCATTGTTGTCCTAATGCAGTAAAAGAGAGCAGGAGCGAGCAAGTGGGTTTGTATCGGAATGAACAAGGGGGTTTTGCTTGCCTGGCACTTCTGAAGATAATATAGTTCTTCATCGGTGTCATCGAACTCGTCATCGAAACACGTCTATCGAGAGGGAACAACCACCGACAAACAAAGAAGAAACACCATCAATGCCATGCAACAATATGATGCATGAATGACATGTCAATATGAATGTGTTTTGGGCTAATGCAAGTCAGAACAGATTGAAATGAGTCCATTTGAACCAAAGATTCAAATGCAAACCCATTTTATGAGGTCATAAAGGTGCATTAACTTGTTTCACTTGAACAGCTAGGTTAAGTTGCTTTATCATGCATGAAACTAGTACCAGTGGATAGTTTGGATTTCTCTGATCATTTTTCATATATAATTTATCTTATTTGGAGTTATAGATAATTTTCTATGAATTTTTGAAGTTTGTAGCATTTTCTGGAATTTCCTGAATAAACTTAAATCCAGAAAATTATTTATAGCGTCAGCATTACATCACAGCGAAGTCAGCAAGTCAACTGGGCGGTCTAGGTCAAACCTGGACGGTGCGGCCCGCGTGTCAGTGTGACAGGGCTAATCCTATTTTAGTTAAACCTGAATTAGGTAATTAGCAGGGGCTGACCCCACATGTCAATGACCCAGGGGAGGTCAAACCCTTGGTCAATAGGCCTAACACGCTGGCGGCTTGTCGCCGGCGATAGCACGCACGGCGGAGACTCGGGTTTTGCCCTCAGGCGACCAAAAGGACGGCGGAGGGGCTCTGCGTGGAGCTGGGCATGCGCCGCATGCAGGGAAGCACACGAGACGGGCCGGGGTGGCCGGAGTCGATGGCACCGATGAGCGGAGCGGTGCCGGAGTTTGGACGTCGACGGACTCGACGCCACAGGGCATGGCAGGAGCAACGGGTGGTTGCTACGGCCCCGTGGTGACGCGCTACGCATGGTGATGCGCTCGGTTTTGAGCTCTAGTGTAGGTAGCCACGGCGGCGGAGGAGTTCAGGAGGCGGCACGTGCGGGCAGGCGAGGTGTGTCAGCTACGGTGTGCAGCAGAGAAAATAGAGAGGGTGGTTCGGGTTAGGAGCTCACGGCGGGGAAGAAGAACAGGTCAGCTGGCTCGGGGGTGGCCGAACGGTGCCGTGGTGTTGCCGGCGATCTCGGACGGCCAAGGAGGAAGACGTCAGAGTTGGGGACGAAGCAGAGCTCCTGGCGCCGCTTGACCCTATGGAGAGGACAAAGACGTCGTGGCAGAGCTCGGGTACAGCTCAGAGAGGCGAGGGAGAGGCGGCGGCTACGGCAACGATGAGCGGCGGCGACGAGCTCCGCTCGGTGGGGGGAGAGATGGAGCCAGAGGAGGGGGAGAAGGCACGGGAGAGGGAGAGAGAGGTCGGGGGGTGTGTGGCGTCGTCCAGACGCATCGGGGCAGCGGCAGAAAGCATGAGGTTGCCGGGCGTGTGCCGGCGTGCGTCGGCCACGCGCGCTGCCTATTGGCGCGGGGAGGAAGACGACAGGGAGCCGGGAAGGTGGGCTGGGCCAGCCACTTGGGCTCAAGGTGGCTGCACAGGTGAGGTAAGCCCAGGTAAGTTCCTTTCTCTCTCTCTCTCTCTTTTGTTTTAGTTTTCTGTTTTTCTGTAATCTTTGTGGCTTTTCTAAAAATACCTAGATCCTTTCAAAAATCCCCAAACTGCACATGCCGACTGTATAGAATATATCCAACATGGAACATTTCAGTTTAGAATTACTTGGGCATTTAAAATATTTACTAGCATTTAAATGCCCAAATTCAAATAACATATGATTTAATCCAGTGACCTTTGGATGACCTAGAAATTTGTGCACCATTTTTGTCAGTGGTTCTAGACCAAGACAAAGATGATGAACATTTTAGAAGGGCATTTTGGGTTCATTGAAAAGATTTAATTTTGACCCTAGTTGAATTTCATTTGCTGCTAGGGTTTATCAGTCCCCATTTCATCTTTTACATAAAATTTAAACATGATGCAACAGACAAGTGCTAGCCTAGTGCAAGGTAAAGCTAGGGATGTGACAACTCACCCCCGCTAAACAAGAATCTTGTCCCGAGATTCAAGACGTGAGGTAAGATGAAGGGGGAACGCAAACTAACACAATCTCCACGATCCAGGGTGCACTCCATAAAACCATTGATTCGATCACCATCATTGTCTCGAAGTATTGCTCCAGGAACTCCTACCAACATGACAACGAGAGGGAAAAGAAACTCTAGAAGGATCGATCTTGTCGAAGACCGAGCAACTCAGGATTAACTCACGGAATGAGACATAGATTCATCTCATGAGCTGAGACATGAAGCACACATTAGAAGTGATGGAAAGAGGTAGATGACAAGGTTCTACTTGGTAGGCAAAAATTCCACGCTGAAGAAGATGGTGCATAGGTTTCAGAGTAGCAAGGAGATGAATTGCTATGATTCCATATCGGGGCACCTTAGGGAAGGAGACTCGTAGAATAATTCTTTGAAGTGGAAAAAAGAATTACTTTTGATTGAAAGATCATTGAAACTCTTGATACCATCCTAGGGAAAATACAATCAATGATTTGAAGGAGTCCGAAAGAATGACATACTCGGACTAGGATGGATGATGTGGACTACCTTGTTGAAGATAACGCAACAGATGATTTTTTATTATCATCGGAAATGGATGGGACCCATGGTAAGTCCACTTTTGAAGATGATCCTGGACAACAATTACTGAGGTGCAAGCTGGGAACAAAATACAAATGATGGGAATGATTCTGGTAACTGGGGAAAAACTCAACAGTCGAGAGTGTTTCCAACATTTCAATGGTTATAGAATCATCAAAGAAACTGAGAGCACAAGGATCCCTAAGGAACAACTTCTAGAATAAGTCGCACGAAATCCTCATGGAAAGATGGTCAAAGATACTACAATGACAGATCTTCCGGTTAGGTGTGTTGGCCAGAACATCAACCCTGTCGGGACCTAGATCATAGATCTTGGAAAGTTCCAACCATCATATCTGCCTGAGATTCAGATCTGGTTGGTAAGAGGATATTTCAGACTCACATGTCTGAAAAGAAGGGTTGCAACACAAATCGACGAGATAACATTGCGAGACTCTCGAGAGATGAACTACGTTAGCAAGCTCCAAAACATAAGCTGGTTCTGCTACATACATGTGAGCACGTTGTCCAAGACAAGCATGACCACATAGTAGTCTTACAACAAAACACTACGGATTCCTGATTGGGAACCATCATTGCGGAGAGCGAAGTCCTGCGCATGTACCTTTGGGTCCTTAAGGATTAGCACTTAAGAACTTCTTTTCCTTGAACAAATCAATCAGTGGCTTGGTGTGCTAGGGATTCATATAGAATGAAGGTTGCAAGTCTCAAAACCATAGAATACTTCGCACATATGCATGAATGACTTGGGATGATTCTAGAGGAAGCAAAACTAACTTTCTCGAATTCACGGCGGCAACTTTCACCAAATGCATGTGAATCAAATGTAGCCACTTCTTTCATCCAAACATGTGCTTCATGAACGAAACACGAAGAAATGCTTACACAAGTTTCCAACACTAGCTTGATGTTCGACATGAATCATGGAGAAGATAAGATGCCGCTGATGGGCTCAACAACAAATCATAAAGATTTCCATGAAGATGGAATTCCACAGCTATGTGAACAAAGCAATTGCATTGGTCAGAACAATGATATAATGTTGTATTCTCGAGGATTAACCATGAGTAAGACAACACTACGAACATCATTGGTTCTGATTTGATTTGGTGATAGCCCATACTCAAATCAAGTTTTGATAAGACAATAGGTCCAGCAACTGATCACAGGGACCACTCGATGAAGATATCATCTTTCTTCAACTAACACTCAACACAAAGATATCCCATTGAAACGAACTAAATTAGGTAAGCTTTTATCTTCCTACTATCCAAGTTGTTGTTTAGCTTAACCAGCTAGCTCAGGGGTATCCAACATGGATTCTTGGAGAAGGAGTGGTTTACAAGAAACCAACTTGATCACGAACTCAACATAGCGGTCAGGTGACAACCTAGTAACACTTTCGTGAAGATATTCGGAAAATCATGAACCATCGATATGTTACTAAGCTCGAGAACAATCTTGCCTTTCAAGGCAGGATGATGTGATCAAAAGAGCAAGGGTTTGACAAAATCCTAACTCATCGATCGAAGAGTGCACCAACAGAAATGGACTAGGTAGCACGATCAGTCCTAGGATGGTGATTCAATAACCAACACGCTAAGAGTGAGAGTATTGTCCATTAACTACCAAGCAACAAGCTTTCTTGGAGTATTGATTTCACACATAACAGTTCACTTGTCGGCATTCCGGTTACAACAACACGGAACCGGGGAATCAATAATGATGGCAAGAAGGATCACTGCATCAAGAATTCATAAGAGGTGGTGCAATTCTCATGACAATCCTAACATAAAGGGGTAATATTCCAAGGTAGAACAAAACAAAAGCTGGATTGTCATTTTGATCTGCGAATTACAACTACTTTGACTAGTCCAAGAAATGGATGAGGTGCTGGAGTTTGTTTCTCCTAGTCATTCAGGAATAAAATAGCTTGACGGACCACAAGAATAATAGGCATTGATAACACGAATGCACAACTAGTCTTGACTATCAATTGGTAGATAGAGGTCAGAATACAGCTAAAGAGAGACAACTCAAAGGAACATATGGTTTTCTGAGTTATGGATGCATAAATTAGCATGTCAAACGAGTTCAACATATTTCTTCCGGATAACCCATGCAGAAAAGGTCACAACATAGAATCAAGTATTCATCAAGAGTACTCTTGTTGTGATCTTTTGGTTCAGCGAGGAACTTCTGCCATAAGCGGTTCATAGTATTTGGAAGAAGTAAATACCACAGATCTCGAGGACTATCGCAAAGTTACTAATATCCTAAAGGAACTAGCAAACACTATCAACAGGAGGTGAGTGGAGTGAATCTTGGGTTCAAACCCAGGAATAGAATACCTACTAACTAAATGGCATCACGAGAGGCTTTCGAGAATGGTGGCCAGAACCACCACACTGGGAACACAAAACATGGCTAGATTACTAGGTGACTCCCTAAAACACCGAGGGTCATAATAATAGCTCCAACATATATGTCGAGGCAACAGAGTGCGTCAACTCACTGATTAGTGTGGTTAATCTAGCCCAAAAGGATATCGGAAACGGGAAGAAAGGATTTGCAAATGCATCAGACTATTTAGAGACCTGGGATGACTCGGACAACATAACGGATGTAAATGCTCAAAAAGATTTGAGACATCCTGCAAAATGGTGGCATAGCCACTCAACATCACAATATCAAGGTTCCAAGACCAACTATGAACACACGGAAGTACTGGAAACTGAACTGCGACATGAATCCATCAATCCTATAAGTCTATGGATTAGTAACACGTCATCCTGATAGTTAGATGAGAAGGCCTAGTTTCTTAACCCCGTAGAAAAGAAGAGGTTGACTCAGATTAGAAGGGCATAAGGTAAAGGAGTAAAAAGAGCCTTACGTTCCCTTCCACAATCAATTTCCTTATATAACTAAAGCATTTCTAGACTCAACTTCGACCAGTTTGGCTTGGTAATCCTACAGGCAGTCAGGCTCTGATACCAAAGCTGTCAGGACCCCGATTCTAAGTCACACCGATCTAGCCCGTAACACCTCATATCTGTAAGTGCATCTAGTGCCACCCCTAGTTGGTTTTGGAGTATTGACGACAAACCTAGTTGAGGGACTAATGTGTTTGTGAGAATTGCAGGAAAACACAGGTAGAAGTACCTCATTGATTCGGTTTTACTACCAGAGATGACCCCTAAAAATGTATGAAGACATTGAAGACAAAGGTGGTATATGAAGATATTCACATTGAAGACTATGACAACAGAAGACACGTTATGAAGCCTATGGAACTCGAAGACTTAGATTCTTCGTAGTTCTTTTTATTCTTGTTGAGTCATAGGAACCACCGTACTGTTAAGTGGGGTCCAGGAGAACCAGTCAGAATGACTGAAGTGATGCCTAAATCAAAAACCTATGTCTTCGAGTGAAGACAATGAGAGTGAATCTTGTCCAGAGCCGGACAAGTCAGCTTTCCTTGTAGCCCAAGTAAAGTTGCCATGACCGTTGAGACACGTGTCAGTTCCTTAGTGACCCAGGGTCATTTTGGACAAATCAGGTCGGGTTGCCAAGTGGCTATAAATAGCCCACCCCCACAACCATAAACTGTTGGCTGCTCAGATTTCAGTGCACGGCTTTTGTCGTTTGAGAGCAACCCACCTCGAAGCCTTTGAGAGAAAATTCCTAGCGAGGAGAAAAGCCCTAACCACCCAGAGCCAGAGTAAATTGGGCATCACTTAAGTCTTCTTGTCTATGTGATCTGAAGACTTATTACACTTGAGGACTGTGAATCCTCCAGACGGTTAGGCGTCGCGTTCAGAGCATCCAAGAGACATTGTGGATTGCCAGTGAACGAAGTCTGTGAAGGTTTGGGAGTCTACCTTGAAGACTTAGCAGAGTGATTGGGCGAGGACTAAGTGACCTTAGCTCAAGGAGAAAACGGTGAGGACTGGGTGTCCTGAGCTGCGTGTTCAGGACTGGGTGTCCGGGACTGTGTGTCCTTTGGTTTAAATACCTAGCCACTCCAACCAGACATACAGTTGTCACAGCAACTGGAACTGGTCCAACAAATCATTGTCTTCAACGTGTCACTGGTTTCATCTTCACTTCCTTTGACTTACTGTTATTCATTGTGAAGCCATTGCATGCTTGCTCTATCTTTTGTCTTCACAACGTGACTGTATGAGTTGTTTGGCTTCATAACTTCTTCCCACCTGATCCTTATTACACTGAAGCTGTTTGTCACTGTGCTTTCACTATATTGAATACTTGACCATGGCTTGCCTTGTGTAATCTAACTTCCGCTGCATAGTAATAGGCATAATCTTCACTGTTTGTCTTCATAACTCCCAAGTTTTGAAGACTTTCATAAAAATCGCCTATTCACCCCCCTCTAGTCGACATAACGCACTTTCAATTGGTATCAGAGCAAGGTGCTCCCTTGTTCTGTGTGATTTGGTTTAACCACATGGAGTTTTAGCTATGTCGACTGCAGGGATAATCAAAGTCTCCGCTGCTTGCCCCGTCTTCGATGGAACTGAATATCCCTACTGGAAGAATAAGATGCGCATGCATCTTGAAGCCATTGACGTCGACCTATGGTATGTCGTCGAGAACGGCGTTCCCAAGGCTGGAGAAGGTGTCACTGATGCTGATGTCAAGAAATTCATTCAACTGGACTCTACTGCCAAGAACATCATCTGTGGTCATCTGACCAAAGGACAGTATGGCCGTGTGAGTGCCTTGAAGACATCCAAACTGGTCTGGGACTGGCTCTCCAAGGTCAATGAAGGCATCTCAACCCAGAGAGATCAACGAATCAGTGTCCTTCACAATCTCTTCAACCGCTTCAAGCGAAATGACAATGAGAATGTCCAGCACACATTTGATAGACTCACTGACATCACAAACGAGCTTCAAGCCCTCGGCGCCACTGAAATCACCAAACATGAAATCGTCAAAACGCTGCTGAGATCACTTGATAGTTCGTTTGACATCCTGGCCCTGATGATTCAAGAACGTCCTGATTTCAAGACACTCGATCCGTCTGACATACTTTAGAGGCTCAACACACACGAGTTTCAGCTTTTTGAGAAAAGAGATATCTACGGTCCAAACTATGGGCGAACTCGCGCCTTGAAGGCAAAAGCTGTCTCCTCATCTGAAGAAGAATCTGACTGCAGTT
>NW_024114483.1:0-79183 GCF_003073215.2 Triticum urartu | reverse complement strand
CAATGGTAATGGGAATGGAGGAAGCAACGGCCAGAACCGCACTAACCCATCAACCCCAGCCAAGAAAGACTTGAGCCAAGTCACTTGCTTTAAGTGCCAGAAGACCAGACATTATGCCAATGAATGTCCTGAATCCCAGAATGGGAATGGCAATGGAAGCTCTGGGAAGAAGCCGAACCCTTTCAACAGGGGACAGGTGAACCACGTTAATGTGGAGGAGGTTGAAGAGCAGCCGGATGCAGTAATTGGTAAGTTTTTGGTTAAGTCATTTACTGCACTCGTTCTTTTTGATACTGGTGCATCGCATTCATACATATCAAGGGGATTTGTGGATAAGTATAAACTGCCAACCCAAGCCCTTAGGTCACCCATGTTAGTAACCTCGCCTGGAGCAGAATATATGGCTAGTCTATGGTGTGATCGGTTACCTTTAAGGATTGGTAACTACGTATTCCCATCAGACCTAATAGTGTTGGAATCCCAAGGATTGGATGTGATATTAGGCATAGATTGGTTGTCAAAGTATGAAGGGAATATTGAATGTTCCACTAAATCAATTTTGCTTACCACCCCAGAAGGGAGAAGGATCAAGTATGTATCCCGACATGTGCCAAAGAGGACTCAAGTAAATTGTTTAACCGGAGTTGTGCAGGAGGAAGTACCAGTAGTGAAGGATTTCCTCGAAGTATTTCCAGAAGAGTTGCCAGGCATGCCACTGAATAGAGATATTGAGTTTTTGATTGAGCTTTTGCCAAGCACAGGGCCAATATCAAAGAGACCATATAGGATGCCTGCAAAGGATTTGGTGGAAATTGAGAAGCAAATTAAGGAGTTACTGGATAAAGGTTATATTCGCCCAAGTTCTTCACCTTTGGGATCGCCAGTACTTCAGTAGAAAAGAAGGATGGATCGTTAAGGATGGTTGTCGATTCTCGAGGATTGAATGAAGTAACCATCAAGAACAAGTACCCACTATCGATGATCAATGATCTGTTTGATCGATTGCAAGGAGTTAAGGTATTTTCCAAGATCGATCTGCAATCAGGATACCACCAGTTGAAGATTCGGGAACATGATATACCCAAGACAGCTTTTACCACCAGGTATGGGCTATACGAGTATACCGTTATGTCATTTGGTCTGACTAATGCACCTGCATATTTTATGAACATGATGAACAAAGTGTTTATGGAGTTCTTGGATAAGTTCGTCGTAGTGTTCATTGATGATATCCTGGTTTACTCGAAGGATGAAGAGGAGCATAAGGAACATTTGCGTTTGGTTCTTGGAAAGCTCAGAGAACATCAGTTATATGCCAAGTTTAGCAAATGTGAGTTTTGGTTGAAAGAAGTTGGATTTCTCGGACACGTTATATCCGGAGAAGGTATAGCAGTAGATCCCACTAAAGTTGATACCGTGACCAAGTGGGAAGCACCAACCACCGTGGGAGAGATCCGGAGTTTTCTTGGACTCGCGGGATACTACCGGAGGTTTATTGAGAATTTCTCAAAGATTGTGAAGCCTATGACGGAGTTGTTGAAGAAGGATACCAAGTTCATATGGACGGAGGAATGTGAGGCTAGTTTTCAGGAGTTGAAGAAACGTTTGGTTACCTCACCAGTGTTGATTTTACCGGATCAGACCAAGGATTATGAGGTGTATTGCGATGCTTCACGTCGAGGACTTGGAGCAGTGCTGATGCAGGAAGGGAGAGTTGTTTCATATGCCTCACGACAACTTAAGCCTCATGAGTTGAATTATGCTACGCATGATTTGGAGTTAGCAGCCGTAGTGCATGCACTGGAGACTTGGAGACATTTTCTGATTGGAAACCATTGCGAGGTGTATACGGATCATAAGAGTTTGAAGTATATTTTTACATAGAAGGAGTTGAATCTTAGACAAAGGAGATGGTTGGAGCTCATCAAAGATTATGATATGAAATTGCATTATCACCCTGGAAAGGCTAACGTAGTAGCTGACGCATTGAGCCGTAAGAGCCATGTCAACACCCTAATGACGGGAGATTTACCAAGTGAGTTAGCCGAAAATCTTCGAGAGCTATGTTTGGAAATAGTTCCAAGAGGCTATGTAGCAGCATTGGAGATTCAGTCGACATTGATGGATAAGATCAGAGAAGCTCAAAGGACTGACCAGGAGATTGCTTCTATTAAGGAGAAAATGAACAAAGGAAAAGCTAAGGGATTTCGTGAGGATGAGCACGATACCTTAGGGTTTGAAGACCGTGTTTGTGTACCAAATGATCCGGAGATCAGGAAGTTAATTTTACGAGAGGCCCATGATTCACCATACTCGATTCACCTAGGAAATACCAAGATGTATTTGGATTTGAAGGATATTTTCTGGTGGACCGGAATGAAGAAGGATATTGCTGAGTATGTAGCAGTTTGTGATGTATGTCAGAGAGTGAAGGCAGAGCATCAGAAGCCAGCCGGATTGCTACAACCATTGCCGATACACAATTGGAAGTGGGATAAGCTAGGCATGGATTTTATTATAGGATTGCCCAGAACACGTTCAGGCTATGACTCGATATGGGTTGTAGTCGATCGCTTGACAAAGGTAGCTCATTTCATTCCAGTAAAGACTACCTATACCAGTGCAAAGTTGGCAAAGATATACATGACCAGGATCGTATGTCTGCATGGAGTTCCAAGGAGCATTGTATCAGATAGAGGAACCTAGTTTACCTCAAAGTTCTGGAATCAGTTGCATGAGACTTTGGGAACCAGACTAGAGTTTAGCACAACTTTCCACTCGTAGACAGATGGACAGACTGAGAGAGTCAACCAGATTTTGGAGGATATGCTAAGAGCTTGTGCGCTAGATTACGGATCTAGTTGGGATGAGAATTTGCCATATGCAGAGTTCTCTTACAACAACAGCTATCAATCCAGTTTGAAGATGGCCCCTTTCGAAGCCTTGTACGGAAGGAGGTGCAGGACCCCATTGTCTTGGGATGAAGTTGGAGACCGCTAGTTGTTTGGACCGGATCTGATAAAGGAGTCTGAACAGAAAGTGAAATTGATTCGTGATAGGCTCAAGGTAGCTCAGTCCAGGCAGAAGAGTTATGCAGATTCTAAACGCAAGGAGACAGTTTACGAAGTAGGAGACCGAGTTTATCTTCGAGTATCTCCACTTCGGGGGAACAAAGCGTTTTGGAGTTAAAGGGAAGTTAGCACCACGATTTGTAGGACCATATCGAGTTTTGGAGCGTATGGGAGAAGTGGCCTACAAGTTGAATTGCCCGAAGGATTGTCAGGAGTACATGATGGTGTTCCACGTTTCTCAGTTTAAAGAAATGTCACGCGGAGATGGCTGACATACCGTTGAGAGAGACACCAGTGCCATGGAACTATTCAGTTGGATGATTTGACCTACGAGGAGACCAGTTTAGATTCTCGAGTTTTGCCAGCCGGAGTTACTCGCAGCAGGTTTATCAGTTTTGCAAAGTTCAGTGGAGCCACCACGAAGGATGAAGCCACCTGACGAGGAGGAAGATTTGCTCCAAAGACCACCCTCACCTATTTTCTAGCCAACCCGAATCTCCGAGGGCGAGATTCATCTTAAGGGGGGTAGGTTTGTAACATCCCAAATTTTCAATTTGGAATGTTATACATTAGATCATCATTGCATATCATATTTTATTTTTCATTTTGGTTGATCCTAGAAATTCTACGCAACTCAGTGACCCACGGAGAGAGTTGGGGATTTCGTTATTTTCATATTTGAGTTCTCTCAAATTTTGAGAATAAGATCATTTGATTTTATTTATTTTATCATCAATTATTTCTATTACAAAAATATGAGAGAGGGAATAAAATGACTTTCCCAAAATAAAGAAATATTGGCGATTTAATAAAAAAATCAAATAAGATTTTATTTTGGAGTTTTTCGGTGTTTTATTTGAATTTAGGAAAAATGTGCGTTTTTCAAAATTGCATTTAGGGCCCAAATAAATATTCACCTTGTGCGGCTTGATTTTAGAAGCCCGTGAAAATTTATTTCGGAATTTTTGGAGTCCGTTTAGTATTTATTTTTATTTTTCTTCCGAGCGGAATAATTAAAAAAACGAACCGACTTCGGGCCGTACCCGAGCGGGACACCGCCCGGGGGCAGCCTTTAAATAGCGCCGCCCCGAGCCGCCCGAGCCCATCAGCCCCGCCTCGATCCGCGCGCGCCGCCGGAGCCCGCCGCCGACGATCCCGCCGCCCGAGGTTCGTCGCGCCTCGTTTTCCATGCCGAAAAAAAGAGAAAAAAAATTCGGCGTTCGTCGTTTTTCTTTTTCTCGGATTAAATCGCGATTTTTCAGATCGCGATTCCTGATCCGATTTTCGTTTTTGTTTAACTTTTCGCTCGTTTATCGGAATCAGGCGATTCAAGCGCCCAGGGATTCGTCTCGAAACCCTCTATCCGTTTAACCAACTTAAACAAGATTTGCTACTGTAAAATTTGCCCTAGATCCAGATTACTAGAACGAAGTTGTTTTCTTTCGCATTTTAAAGAACAGAGAAATAAAGACAAAAAAAAAAAAAAAACAAAAAAAAAAAAAAAAAAAAAAAAAAAAAAAAAAAAAAAAAAAAAAAAAGAAGAAAAAAAAAAAAAAAAAAAAAAAAAAAAAAAAAAAAAAAAAAAAAAAAAAAAAAAAAAAAAAAAAAAAAAAAAAAAAAAAAAAAAAAGAAAAAAAAAAAAAAAAAAAGAAAAAAAAAAAAAAAAAAAAAAAGAAAAAAAAAAAAAAAAAAAAAAAACTTTCGTTGCTTCGTTCGATTTGATTCTTTTGCCAACCGGAGTTCTTAAGTTGAACCTTCTGGTTAGATCTCTTATTTGAGTTTTACCTGTGCATTAGATGAGTACTTATTGTATGCTTGTTTGTTTGTTTGCGATAGAATACCCGGAGTGCACCGCCTGTTACTTCGAATCGTTAGGTTTCCCGGATCATCAGCAAGGCAAGTAACACTTTGATCATACCTTTTCTACTACCCAGTTTTATTGCATTAGATCAATCCTCACACATTGCATGATTAGGATCTAATTAAATTGTGGGATGGGAAGTAGATGAGGTAGTACCTATTACCTGTTTATTATCAAACCTTTGGGAGTTACTTCTACGTTTGCTTATTATGCCATGCTATGCTAGTAGACGTGGATTGGGTGAGTGATATCCATGACAGATGTGAGATTGTTAATTAATGGTTTATCTAAGGTGGCAACTTAAACACACATCTGGGTGGATTGAGGCACCTGGGTATTCCAGGACTTGCCTGTTTTCTTTTGGACCGCCACCCAGGCTCAAAGGGATCATGAGACTATTCATACTAGAAACTTCCGTGTGCAGCCACAAGCTATTATGGGCTCTAGCATAGTTGACTAAGTCGTGCGAACTCTTACAGTGGTAGACTAGCAGATGTAGGGGATGTAGGTGGTACGGTCTACCCGATCGTAAGGTGCTAGGCTTCTGAAAGACTATGTCTCGGTCATCCGTCTTCTCAAACACCATGTAGTGCGAGAAACCAAACGGAGGCGATTGAGTCTTGTGGGGAAAAGTGCGCAAACCTCTGCAGAGTGTAATAAACTAATCATGGTTAGCCGTGTCCCCGGTTATGGACATCTTGAGTATCTAGTACTTGGATTTTCATGTGAATCTCAACATGTTACTCTAAAATTAATTTTGTTGGGTTATGTTTAATGATGATGCTTAATTGGGATTGAGGATGCTGTCAACCATTCTCAATGTTTAACAACCACCATGATAGTAATTAAATTTTATTCCTTTGAAGTAGGGAAAAATTGGCTTTACGCAAAACTGTAACCATAGAGCTTCCACCAGCCAAATATGCATATAGTATAGCTGTTTCATTCCATTACTCTCTATGTGTTACCTTGCCAGCATATTCCATGTGCTGACCCGTTTTCGGGCTGCAACGTTAATGTTGCAGACTTTTCAGACGACGATTAAGGAGTTTTAGGTCGTGGTTCTATACTCAGTGATGCCGTTGGAGTTGATGGACTCACTTATCTTCCAAGCCTTCCGCTGTTATCGTTATTAGATGGCCTTAAGCCATATTTATTGTAATAAGTTCTCTTTTGAGACACTCGATGTAATAAGTGTGTGATTGCTACTCTGCTATAAATCCTCCGAGTACTGTGTGGTGTCAGCATTACTGATCCAGGATGACACCGGAGCACAGAGATCAGACTGTTTGAGGTCTGGTCTACTACACAACCTTCTTCTTGTAGACGTTGTTGGGCCTCCAAGTGCAGAGGTTTGTAGGACAGTAGCAAATTTCCCTCAAGTGGATGACCTAAGGTTTATCAATCCGTAGGAGGCGTAGGATGAAGATGGTCTCTCTCAAGCAACCCTGCAACCAAATAACAAAGAGTCTCTTGTGTCCCCAACACACCCAATACAATGGTAAATTGTATAGGTGCACTAGTTCGGCGAAGAGATGGTGAAACAAGTGGTATATGGATAGTAGATAAAGGTATTTGTAATCTGAAATAATAAAAACAGCAAGGTAGCAAGTGATAAAAGTGAGCGTAAACGGTATTGCAATGTGTTAACAAGGCCTAGGGTTCATACTTTCGCTAGTGCAAGTTCCCTCAACAATACTAACATAATTGGATCACATAACTATCCCTCAACATGCAACAAAGAGTCACTCCAAAGTCACTAATAGCGGAGAACGAACGAAGAGATTATGGTAGGGTACGAAACCACCTCAAAGTTATTCTTTCCAATCAATCCGTTGGGCTATTCCTATAAGTGTCACAAACAGCCCTAGAGTTCGTACTAGAATAACACCTTAAGACACAAATCAACCAAAACCCTAATGTCACCTAGATACTCCAATGTCACCTCAAGTATCCGTGGGTATGATTATACGATATGCGTCACACAATCTCAGATTCATCTATTCAACCAACACAAAGGACCTCAAAGAGTGCCCCAAAGTTTCTACCGGAGAATCACGACGAAAACGTGTGCCAACCCCTATGCATAGGTTCATGGGCGGAACCCGCAAGTTGATCACCAAAACATACATCAAGTGAATCACGTGGTATCCCATTGTCACCACAGATACGCACGGCAAGACATACATCAAGTGTTCTCAAATCTTTAAAGACTCAATCCGATAAGATAATCCAAAGGGGAAACTCAATTCCATTACAAGAGAGTAGAGGGGGAGAAACATAAGGATCCAACTATAATAGCAAAGCTCGCGATACATCAAGATCGTATCATCTCAAGAACACGAGAGAGAGAGAGAGAGAGAGAGATTCAAACACATAGCTACTGGTACATACCCTCAGCCCCGAGGGAGAACTACTCCCTCCTCGTCATGGAGAGCACCGGGATGATGAAGATGGCCACCGGAGAGGATTGCCCCCTCCGGCAGGGTGCCGGAACGGGTCTAGATTGTTTTCGGTGGCTACGGAGGCTTCTGGCGGCGGAACTCCCGATCTATTCTCCGTTCTGGAAGTTTTACGATACGTAGGTATATATGGGTGAAAGGAGTACGTCGGTGGACCGAAGGGGGGGCCACGAGGCAGGGGGCGCGCCCCAGGGGGGTGGGCGCGCCCCTACCCTCGTGAGCACCTCCTTCATCTTCTGACGTAGGGTCCCAAGTCTATCCGGTAGGTTTCTTCCAAAAATAACTTCTCCAGGTAATTTCGTTCCGTTTTGACTCCGTTTGATATTCCTTTTCTCGAAACACTGAAATAGGCATAAAAACAAATCTGGGATGGGCCTCCGGTTAATAGGTTAGTCCCAAAAATAATATAAAAGTGGGAAAATAAAGCCCAATATTGCCCAAAACAGTAGATAATATAGCATGGAGCAATCAAAAATTATAGATACGTTGGAGACGTATCAACGAGCCACTACCATAGGCAGGGGGGAAAGAGACGACATCTTAGATCACTCTCACCCACACAAGTTAGCCTAGCACAACAACACCTCAACCTTAGGAGGCTGTTCTTCCCACTGTATTGTTCATCATCAGCCCAAGAGGCAATCCACCACCACACTGGAGTAGGGTATTACACCACAACGGTGGCCCGAACCGGTATAAATCTTGTGTCTTTCTGCGTTGCGAGTGCGTCGAGTTCGCCCGCAAGATCTTAGCGATCTAGGGCGTAGATCGGTGGGAGGAAAAGACTTCGTGTGCACCCCGGTGTTCGAACCTTAAGGGTTTGCCGGAACCCCACGTCCTCTTCGCTTTTGATGAAATCGAGACTAGTGACGACCTCATAAAACGAATGTTCCAACTCCAATATGCTTGCCTCAACCCATAAATGGATCTCTTGAGCTTGCATACCTTAGCGCTAGTTGGATCGAAAAAACCCTCGAGTTGTATCATATACATGTCCTCGGTTAAATTTCCATGAAGGAAAGCCGTTTTGACATCCATCTGCCATATCTCGTAATCGAAATATGCGGCTATAGCTAGTACGATCCTCACCGACTTCAGCATCACTGCCGGCGAGTAATTCTCGTCGTAGTCAATTCCTTGAACTTGTTCATAACCTTTAGCGACAAGCTGAGCTTTGTGGATCGGAACATTTCCATCCACATCGGTTTTCTTCTTAAAGACCCATTTGCATCCAATGGCCTTTACGCCAGGCGATAGATCAACCAAGTCCCAGACTTGATTCTCATCCATGGACTTTAACTCGGATCTCATGGCCTCTAGCCATGCATCGGAATCCAGGCTCACCATTGCTTCCGCATACGTGTCCGGCTCATCGCTTTCTAGCAACAATACATCACACACTCTACACAATCTTTCTGATCACCGTGGTTCCGGTGTCACTTCCACTACGGGTTCCCTAACTGACTCCGGTATGATCTCATCACCAGCCGAGCCGTCCCCGAGTGGTCCTTGAATTTCTTCGAGTCGGACCAACCTCCCACTGGCTTACCGATTGACAAACTCTTTCTCAAGGAAAACCCTATTCCGGGCAACAAACACTTTGTTCTCTTCCCGGTTGTAGAAGCTATATCCCAAGGTTTCGCTCGGATATCCCACGAATATGCATTTATCTGACTTGGGTGTAAGCTTGTTTGACATAAGTCGCTTGACAAATGCTTCATAACCCCAAATCTTTAGAAAAGACAAATTAGGACTCTTCCTGGCACTACAAAAAAATACACTTCCGTGATGATACATGTTTGTCACAGTAGGTCACGTTTTCTGTCATGCATGTACATCCATGACAAATTTATGACAGAATCAAGATAGTCATACCTGTGCTGTCGTAGAAGTGTTCCATGACATTACCAAAATTATCATCACGGAAGTGTCCACTTCCATGATGATAAATCACGCGTCACAGAAGTGCTTTCATCAAGGGTGACCGACACGTGGCATCCACCATAACGGAACGCCGTTAAGCTATCGGGTCGGGTTTTGGATCCGATAACCCGTTAACAGCCCCGACCAATGGGGATTTTCCACGTGTAAAATCATCATTGGCTGGAGGAAACACGTGTCAGCTCACCGTTGGGACAGATTTCATCTGCTCATTGGACCGAAGGCGCCTATGATACGGCGACACGTGGCACGACCCAACAGAGGCCCATTCCTGTGAAAAGGCCGGCCCGTTTGACTTGGTCAAAAGGTGGCGGGCCAGCCCACAGAAAGCCTGTTAACGGCATGTTCGCATATAGCCCATTTACAGCCCGCTAACCCAGGGCCCGTTACGCCCTATCCGAATTAGGTCCAGTAGCGCCATATGGGCCGTCCAATATGATTCAGCCTGTTTTAACTTCAGGCCCATGTGTGGCCCATGACTTCTTTCGGCCCATATGAGGACCTTTGTAACTCTTGGCCCATTAACGGCCCGTGGTGAAACTGGCCTGTAATGAACAGTGTATAACTTTATACCCATTAACGGCCCGTTATTCCATTGGGTCGTTTCCAGCCCAAGTTATCTTTCGGCCTTCTTAGGGCCCATTGATTCTTGGGCTCATTTGCAGCATTCGGTTACATACGGCCCGTTACTGTCATTTTCTGCTTGTGGGCCAAATTCAGCCCGTCGTTACAGTCGGCCCGTTTGCGGACCATTAATACGTTGGGCCGTTTTCATGTCAAAAACACGTTGGGCTGTTTTCATAGAGTTATCAAATACGGCCTATTAACGGCCCGTTATGGTCCACGAATAGTACAGCCCATGATTGGCGAAATGATGATACGCCCTGTAGAAGGCCCATGGATCCTACGGCCCATATGAGGCCCATGGATAGTACGGCCCGTAGAAGGCCCATGGATCGTACGGCCCGTAGAAGGCCCATGGACCCTACGACCCATAAAAGGCCCATGGACCCTAAGTCCCGTATAGAAGGCCGATGGATCATATGGCCTGCAGGAGGCCCATGGTTACAACAGTCCGTGTGTTGCCATGATTATTTTGGCCTAGTTACCAAAAATAGGCTATTGCGGCCACTAGAAAAAAATAGAAAAACAACTGCAGTGACTACAAGCAAACAACTAAACAAGACAATAAGGAAATAAATAAGCAAGCAATTAACGCTAGCCTATTACCGCTATTACACATATTACATCCACTGGGCATCAAAGTTCGCCACCAGTGCAAATATAGGGAACAAAGCAGCACATTACATACACTGGCCGTCAAAATTGGCCACCAGTGCAAATAAACGCGGCAACAAAACAACGACATAACTGAAACAACTTCAGAAGAGATCAAGAACATTATTCCTGGGTATCCACCATGCTGGCAATAAGCTTAGCAAGCTGATTAGCTTTGTTCCGTTTGGCGCTAAAATCCTCCAACGCTTGCTCTGTTGCACCAGAAAGTATGCATTTGAATGCTCCAGGGACTTCCGCAGTCCTTCCGCTTCTTGTCGCAGCACAGCTGATCGATGTCTTTCAGCTTGTAGTGAGAACTCAAGAACCGAACTGATTCAGACAGTGAGTTTGAATAGCTTGTGCAAGCGGTAGTGGCCAGTCAACTCGAACACTAAACCAAGACAGAGCTTTGGGGTTGTCTCGCTGTCTTCAGATAGTCTTCCTTAGCTGTTTTATCAGCTTTGTTGGAGACCAACAAGGATGTGTCACTATCCTGAACCTTATCTGCATTACTTCCTTTACCATTGCTTAATAAGGCACTCTTTCCCCAATATTCTGTCAGCATTCTAAAAGAAGAAACAAGCAGACACATAACAAGTTTAGCATGTACTAGTATATGAAACTCATTTCGGTGAACCAGTTCATTAGTAAGGTGGACAGGATTAAACTACCAAGTTTTCTATTGCCAAGTACTAGTACATAATAAAAGCATCAAACAAACATATATCTATGTCCTATGGTCACTGCATTGTCTTGCCAAATCAAAATAGAGACACGGTTCAAATCATATCAGTTCAAGACAAAGCAGCAGTGAAAGAATACAAAGCGTGGGAAACAACACGGCACAACAAGATTTCAGATGGGTACCACGGGTCTACATGTACAACAACACTATTGGCTCTGTTGTGATGCTAGTAATGTGCATGATATGAAAGTCAACTGTATACACAATTGAAATTGAAATCAACAAAGCTATTGATAAGAGCAAACCTGTTAAAGAAACATGCATGAACATACCTGATGTGCACAATTGGAGTTTCGATTGGATCCTTCAATTTAAAAATAAGTTTGTATGAGTAAATACAGTGATACAAGAACAAAGCAATCATAGTTAAAAAAGGCGCGCCTAAGCAAGCGCTTAAGCGCGCCTAGGCTCTAGGCGTTGGCAAAACGCATTGCACATAACTACGCATAATCTATGCATAACTGCGCATAAGCATGCGCTTTGGTCAGTAAAGCGCAAGGCGGTGGCAAAACGCACAATTAACGCCTAGCGCTTTTTTGAACTATGATAGCAATGGAATCTTAAATTAGAACAGTTGTTCTTCAGGTTTAGGCACTTGTTCTACATGAACATAGTACATTAAGACACAAGAATATAATACTTAAAAATAGAAAATGAGCTCATGGACCTTACCACATTCTTGGTTCGGGACCAGTACAGAACTAGGTGTTCCCAGTCATCGTCCAGTAAATGTGCCTCAGGAGAACGTAAGGGAATTTGATGAGTTTGTTTGCCGGTGAAATACGTTTTCTTCAGGTAATTCCGATACTGCCACCAAGAATTCTTGAAGATAGCAGAGGTATTAGCACAGGTTACCTCATCCTAAGTTTCCAAATCGGTCCTTCTCTATAGAGAAAAATGGGAAAATTTGTTGTATTATACCCATCATGGAGGTAGGATGTATGGGACGAAGCAAAGTAATTGCCATGAATAACATTACTTACACATAACTCCTGGACAAACACCTGCAACTGGCATTTTCCTTCATCTTCAGTATAATATTTCTAAGATGGGAAGATACGCACATACGATTTAACAACATCAAATGCGATAGATGCTAAACTACGACTAGCTGGTTGTGCTTCCTCCACAGGAATAGGCGTACTAACTGGTGGAGTTGGGGTTCGCCGTGATAGTACTGGCCCTTTGGGCACTGGAGCTGCCTTACTAACTGCTCTTGTTTGGGATTTCAATGGTGGAGATAGTGTTGTGTCAACAGGAACTGGGTTACTATCAGCTGGGGTTGGGGTTAGATTGGGTGAAGCTGGTTCTCTGTCCATCGCAGTAGGGGTATAATCTGCGAGAGTTTGGGTTATGTGTGGTAGGGCTGGTTCTTGTGCATGTACAACCGGGGTGCTATCTCCACCAAGAGGTAGCACTATTTTATTTGAAGACCGTGTTTTTAGTCCGCTAGATACTGGCATCACCCGCTCCAATTCAAATGGCTGATAAACAGGAAACATAGTTGAATGTACAGACATTGTATGAGAGACAGATGCAATAGATAGTGTGGAAAAAAGAGGGCATGAAATAGTTGACATGTATATTGTTTAACTAAAACGGATAGCATGACATAATTTCACATATATGATGTCTATCTAAACTGGATAGCATAGCATAACATAATTCAAAGATATGATGAATAACTAAACAGGATCGCATGACATAATTCACCTACATGTTATCTAAGTAATCAGGATCACATCATTTAATTCACATATGTGATTTATATGCTAAACAGAGGGCATTCGATATGATGTCTGAACTAAGAACATGGTGTTGAATATTGTGTATATGATGTCTAAACTATGCAATGCAAGACACCGTATGCATGATATGAGCAGTATAACCGTGCCAAGTTAGATCATACACCTCAGTGGGGGAATAGGACTGGTCATCTGTCTCTGAATCCATCTCTGAGGAGCTATCGGGACCCAACAAGAGATCTACTTCGACAGGTAGCACTGTCTGCTCTGAAGGCCTTGTTTTCACTCCAGATTTTTCCATCTCCCACCCAAATGGCTGATTCACAGGAAGAGTAGTTTAATGTACAAACATTATCGACAAATGGAAATGTAATGAAGAAAAGGATGGGCAAGATATCATTCAAATATATGATGCCTGGTTAAACAGGATGGCATTGCACATTTCACATATATTATGGCTGGCTAAAAGACATGAGACTGCATAATTCCCATATATGATATAGAAACTAAACAGGTGGCATTATAACATGTCTAAACTAAGCAGATGGCATATATGATGTCAAAAGTAGGCACTGCAAGGCAACATATGCATGATATGACTAACATCATCATGCTAAGGTAGAGCAAACACCTTGGGGGGTAAATAGGAGTGGTCAGCGGTGTCTGAATCCGCCTCAGAACAGATATCTTCCTCTGGATTACAATCTAGAGAGGGGTGGGGAGGGTTTGCCATTGAACCCACCATGGAGCGATGTCTGCATGACATTGTATTGTCACGCAAAACTCTTCTCTTTTTCTCTACATGTTCAGCATGACTGTGTACAATATCTGACATGCATACGAAAAAAATATGGTGAGATTATGTAAGGAGAGCATGCAGAAATTTAGAGTGATGGTAACAACCAGTGGATCGACGTTTTTCCATTGAACCAAAATAGCCCTAATGGATCGACATGAATGTATAGTAATAAGTGATGCAACAAGTGTACAACCTCTTTGCCATAGCCGTGTCGACCTCAGCATCATTGGGTTGGTCGCTGGAGCAGTTGAGGCAGAGGTGGTTGTCGGAGGTGTGGAGGAAGATCTGAGGAATCTGTAGACGGCGTCCAGGGCACTGCTCTATTGTGATGGATCGTTCTGTCGTTGGAAAAGCTCCAGTGAGCCGTAAGACGTCAAGGCTGAAGCAACACAAGACAGACATCGTCAATCTCAAGTGGGATTCTAATAGCATCTCCAATAGATGATGTAAAATGGATGTAAAATTAACATCACCAAAAACCACCTGACTATAACAGATGAGGTAAAAACTGTTGACTCTGAACTTAACTGTCGAAACTGAAATTTACTATGGAATCTGAATGCTACTGTCAAAACTGAACGCAATGGTAGCAGAGAGGCACTTGACATGTAGTTTAGGGAGGGCCTACAGTTCATCTTCAACCTGCACCCCCTGAGCCGCCAGCCACCACCGGCCGAACCGCCGGCCCCAGCGCCACCTCGCCGCCCTGAAACAACTCACCACCGCCGCCCCGGCCAGCCCTCTAGGCCCCCACCCCTACCCTGAACCCTAAGATATATAGTGGGGTACCTCTCCGGCGAGTCCCCGTCCACGCTGTGGGTGGTTCTTCCTTAACTCCGACGAGCCCCCCAACCCCTGAAAATCGACTGACCCAAAAGTCGATTCAGTCAACTGAAGTGTGGCTTAATCGGAGCAGAGCAGCAGCACGACCGAGGGGGAGAGCAGCAGCAGCAGCTGGGCGAGCAAGCGATCGAACGAGAGCCGGAGCAGCAGCAGCAGCGCGAGCGAGCGAGAGCCGGAGCAGTAGCGGGAGATCCGGCTGGTATGTACGCCGCCGCCGAAGGGGCCTCGCACTGGGGGAGAGCCGCCGTGGAGATGTCGCTTGCGGCGCCGGCTTCAAGGTAGCCGCTCCATGGGGGTGCGAGATGGAGCACCGTCGGCGCCGGGAGGTCGAGTTAAGGAGAAGGTGCGATGCGATGAGTGTACATCCTCTTTGGTGGCACCGAGTAGGCCTCGGCTTCGTCCGAGGAGTCGGTGAGGATGCTGCGGTTCTGGTGGAGCAGGTTAAGGCGGCGCTGTGGGGATGGAGCAGCCGCGATAGATGAGGCGATCGTCAGAGCAGCTTCTTGGAGGTGGAGGACGGGGCAGCTGAACCGGTGGGACGGCGAGATGGATGACGGATCCTCATCCGGGAAGGTGGACGAGGGACGTCGAGCTGTTGCGGTGGACGACGTCGTCGGGGAAGAGGCTCCGGCTGGGCAGCGGTGACGTGGCGAATGGAGGAGGGTGGGGTTTCGCGGCTGGAGCGGAGAGGTTATGGCGGCCTGGGATTTCGAATGGTGAAAAGGGGGCGATGGGAGGGGGTGAAGCATGACATAGGGATGCGCTTGTCCAAAATGTAGGGTGTGTTGCAAAAGTACCCCCCACCAATTTGAACTAGCGGCCCTTTCGGCTCAGGGTTAGAAGGGGGATTTCGCGTGTCGGGATTTGGCAGCTGGAGGGAGTTTTCGCGCGCGTTGTAATTTCGGGATAGCAAGGCGTGGGTTGTGAAGGCGCCAGTTGAGCACGATATCTAAATTTTCGGGATATAACAAGATGCGGGTTGAATTTTAGGGACAAGCCTAACGTGTAGTAATATTGTACTTGTACGTACCCAATCAATTCGCACTTCCCTCAACCAAAAAGAAAACAAAAAATAAAACTATTCACACCACACAAAGAGAGAGTCTTGCCCCGTTTTACTATACAAATGCTATTCAAAGCTACTCCCTCCTTCCATCTATATAGGGCCTAATGCATTTTTCGATGCTAACTTTGACCAAATATTAGAGCAATGATATATGACATGCAACTTACACAAAGCACACCATTAAATTCATCTGTGAAAGGTTCTTTCAATGATATAATTTTCACATTATGCATGTCATGTACTATTAATCTTGTCAATAGTCAAAGGCGGTCTTAAAAATATCATTATGCCCTATATAGATGGAAGGAGGGAGTATGAATCCATGTTATGTCCGATTAAATTTTTTTGCTTGCTGTATAATGCATGTAACCTACTCATACCAACATTTTAGTGCATTCCAAATGTCTATACTACCGCTGCAATTCGAACTAAATTTGAATTTGTTTCTCTATTTCAACAAGAATCTATAATCATGATTGTTGCCAACTTCAACCATCATAGTTTCCTTGCTATCCGCTAGATATAAATCGGACGGCCTATAATGCAGGATGGCAGGCACACCATCATCAACAACTCCGTTTTTTTATAAGAGTGGAGATAAAATATATTAAATGTAGTATAACATGTTCATAACCACACCATGTGTATCACCGTTATATATATTCACACATGCGTCAGTTTGAAACACTATGATAACTTCTTCAAATATCCGAATTCGCTTTTTATAATGAAGTATATATGATCTCTATTCGTATTTTACACCCACACAACCCTCTTATCTTTGTAGCTAGTGCTAACTTTCTCTTGTGCATGCACACGTCCGCATCCCTCTCACCCTCCCTCAGCATTCTCTAGCTCCATCGTGCAAATTCGTCTTTTCACTTTAGGTCGTTCACCCACGGTGTGTGTAGGCCCCCCGGCTCCTTTACGGCACACATCGATCGATATGCCTCTCTAGCCAGGTGTGCCTAGCACAAACACAAGCTTCCCCTCTTCTCTTGTCACCGTCCATGCCTCACTCCCACCACTCTTTTCATCGTTCTCGTACTCGCACACTCCTCCCCCTCGATATAGTATGCCTCTCATACCACCTCCTACATGCATCCCTCTCTCTCTCTATCCTTCTCCTCGTGCCTCATTTGCTTCTAACACACACATGCATGTATACCGATCGATCTCCCAACATATACCTAGATCGACTTTAACTACCCCCCCCCATCGATCTACGTACCTCACAAGTTATGTCTCTCCTTTCTCTAACAAAGGGCGATTGATCTTCCTATGTAGTTACGTCTGCTTACCACAGCCACATCGTCCCCCCTCATCATTCGTGCATGCCTCCTGACCCGTCTCTCACACGCACGTGCACAGACAACAAGCAGCCATCTCCTCTCTTATTGATATTGCGGGCGTGCCCTCCGTTTGTCTAGCAAGCCTATCCCACCATTTGTTAGAAGCAACTCCACTACCACCTCCTCCAACACTCTAGCTCTGTCTCTCTCCCAACCTTATTCCTCTCCTGCACATATGCATGGATGCCAATCGATCTCCCTTAATACATGAGGCAGATCGATCTCCTCAATACATGAGGTAGGCCTCTCTCCTCCTCCACACATATACCAGCCATTGTACCTCTATAATTAATTGGGCCTCCCTCTTCCCCCACCACACACCGATAGTCGAGCGCTGCAGGTAGGTATCCATGCAACAGAGACAAACTGCACATGTCCCATCTCACGTTCCAGTAGGCCAGCTACTCTATATCTTTGACATGGGCACACACAAATTCGATGGCACTCTTTATCGATCGCGCGCACACACACACACATCATACCTCTCTTCGATTCTATGACAACTCAAGCCGATGATACCTCCACTCTCTTCTCGTGGATCGCCCCCTCTATATACTCCCTCCGTTCTAAATTACTTGTCTTGGATTTGTCTAGATACGGATGTATCTAGACTCATTTTAGTGCTAGATGCATCCGTATCTAGACAAATCTAAGACAAGTAATTCGGAACGGAGGGAGTATATGTTATATCCAGGACTCTATTTAACACACATTGCATATGTTACATTTTTTGATTGACCCCCCACCCAAAAAAAAAACTCTCAAGAACCCACACACTACATCTCTCTAGGTTTGTATCTCTCTCACACAACCCCACATAGATGGTGTACGTATACAAGAAGAGAATAGGTGCACCGTACACGTACTCACGCTTCATGCCCAGCCACACCCGTGTGGGTACACGGTGGAGCTCATTTCTTTATGAAATGGCAGCTCACGTGCTAATTTGAACGCCTGTAGCGGTTGTTTACCTAGGGAGGTCGTGTGCCACGCGTGCACGAAACAAAGTTCGACTTGACGCATTGCCACGTTATTTTTAAATAAAGATATATCGCTCAATGGCACGTACACAGAATATAAAATGGTTTTTATGGAGAAAAAGGTAGTCCGCTCACTATATACAATGGAGCCTGCCTGCCTGGTTTGTTGCTCTTCAGAGTATCTCACACAAGGCTGCGGTGGCCTCTCTCTCTCACACCGTTGGTCACTGATCCGGCCGCATCCCGTCCGCCGGGGGAAAGGGAGTGTGGTGGCCTCTCTCTCTCACACCGTTGGTCACTGATCCGGCCGCATCCCGTCCGCCGGGGGAAAGGGAGGAAGTGCATCATTTCTCCGTTCGACGGCGCCGAGGCATCACGTCCCGATCTGCGGTACACGTCGTTCTCTCTGACCAAGCTCCGGCGCGGCAGGGCCTACGCCACCTACTCGCAGATTCCGCCTGCCGCCACTCACCTAGTTACATCCCGACGACCTCCAGGTATCCCCTCCGCCCTTGCTCCATTGCCCGTCTTCCCACGTCGCTGCATGTGGATCTTCCATAGTTCTTTGCCCAAAACGTAGCTCGTCCGGCGTACTTTCCATATTGCATTCTCGTCCTCACACCGTTTTAGACAAACACAACCGTGTTGTTATCTTCCCTTAGGACAAGGAATATGCTTATTTTTTGTCGTTGCATGTGTCATCAACTGTTATTGGCCAGTAATTGTTTCCTTTCTACCTCTTTTTTGCAAACAGGGCTATCCATTTCACCTCGTTGCTATTGCGACCTTTTGGTGAACTGCACAAATCACTTTTTTCTTAAGAGTGTTTTGTGCGGTTGTACTAAAATGTCACACGGGCAACGTCTCTACATTTCAGTGCGACTGCACAAAGGGAGATTGGTTTTGCTCTATCCTCCTCATCCAACTCCGAGCCTAATCTTCTCCAACTAGTTAGTCTTAAGAGAGACTGCAAAGGTGACCGGCTTCTATTTATGTGTTTATTGTTTCATCAGCATTCCTCTATTATCGTAATCACACTTAATATCTTTGGAACAGGGATGCTCAGCTCTATTTTAGTGGAACTACACAAAATGATCGGAATGTTGCATGCTCCAGACAGCTACTTTTTTCCCAACATGCCTTGTTGATTTAGACAGAGCTGGGGGGATGTTGCTGCCAATGAAAGCATGGATCAATTTTAATTTAACACCTTCTCACAACTCTGAATTTAAATGTGATGTAATTATTAGCTCTGATCTGCTAATAATTGACATGCATTAGCAAGGAAGTTAGTTTTTTATTGTTTTTGAAAGAGCATCGATGGCAAGACACACGAAACAAAAGCTGAAAACTCACACCATTGTACAATTTCATGTCGCTGGAAAATTATTTGTATAGTACATCAATTATGTAAACAAATGATGGAAGCTTGATAGCATTGCCAGAAGCCTCTTCATCATCCGGGTCCATGTGCCATGCACAAAATTATACTCCTTCGTTCCTAAATATTTGTCTTTTTACAAATTTCAAACGGGCATATTTTAGAGTGTAGATTCACTCATTTTTCTTCGTATGTGTACTCCCTCCATTCCTAAATATTCTATTCGTCTTTCTAGAGATTTCAACAAGTGACTACATACGGAGCAAAATGAGTGAATCTACACTCTAAAATATGTCTATATACATCCGTATGTGCCAGTCCATTTGAAATCTCTAAAAAGACAAATATTTGAGTAGTCACTCGTTGAAATCTCTAGAAATACAAATACTCTGGAGTATATTTAAGAACCGAGGGGGGTAGTGCACAACTGCATGGGAGACTCAACCCGGTCGTTGTGTCGCATTAATAGTGAGTAATGAGCAGTCAAATCATAAGCCCCACCTTTCCCACTGTAAGTTGCTCTGAAGAAGCAACCATCAATACGCTCTTTTTTGAATCTGCTCATACTACTCCATTCGTCACTTTATACAGCGTGCTTCAGAAAAAAGAAAAAAATCTGTGGGACCAAGGCGACCAGCGATCGGCCTGAAAAATAACATTGGTAGTTATAGCACGACGTCTATTACTAGAGGGAATAATGCGTACACACATGCATGCAGTGCTTCCACCCCGGGTACACACATGCATGCACTTACTCCACTCCGTAGTAGTACAGTACATGGAGAGAAAATTGCGGACTTGATTGCGGTTACCACGCCCTAATTAATTGAGCATTAAACCAAACGCGTCTAAAGTCTCTCTAGTGGTGGAAATGCATTGAGAGAAATGCATCATAATGAAGCGTGCCCTGTAAACTGTGACGGAGGGAGGAGTAGTATGAAGGTGCAAAACCAAGTACGCGTATGGCCAGTCGGTCAACGCACGTCCTCTTGGCATATCACTGACATGTGGGATAGGAGTCTGAGCAAACCGATCTCAATTGACGGCAAAGAGCCAACCCATCGTTCCTTGAGAGAGATGAGGGGGATGTTTGGTTCTCAGCCTAAGGTTGCCACGTCTAACCTTAGTCATGCCACAACACCTTAGGCATATGTTTGGTTTATTGCCACACTTGTGGCTTGCCACACTTTTCTAGTTATACGGCCCACAAGTCATAGGCTCAAATTTTTGCCAAATCTTGCCACACTTGTGGTGGCCATTTTGTTAGCCACACTTTTTGTGGCAGCCACAGTTTGCCTAAGATTAGTTGTGGCTAAGTTAGTCATGAACCAAACAAGCCTGAGGAGCGAGAACACACAGACGGGCTCGCACGGAGGCCAAGATATATTCAAGCATGGTTGGTTGATCGATATCATTCATTACATGTTGGGCTGCCGTTTTCCGCCCTTCTCCGGAATAAACGTGTACTTTATCAGAGATAAAAAAATAAGAGTACAGATGCTCCACCATGTGGTTCTAGTAGTAGTACCACTCGTACTACTGCGCTTGTCTCTTCGCCTCTTCGTGAAGTCGAGAAATGATGGTACTCCACATGTTGGGTACTACAGTGTATGCCTCTCACAATCTGACACCGAATGGACTGATGCATGTCCATCGAGGGTAGGTTGCATTAGTCAAAAGGCGTAAGCGAGCTTCACCTTGTCCTGCAAGCTTCTCCTCATTCTGCGAGTTGACGGGACACACCAAAAAGTAGTGCTAGTCCATACTCCCTCCTTTCCGGTTAATATGGCTTCAAAACTACTACGCAGACGATACTTGTTCGGACGAAAGCTGGACGATGGTGAATCCATTGGCATGTCGTAGTTTGCTCATAGGCATGGACGGCTTGATTAGCACTGTCGTGCAAGAATCGTGCACCATGAGTCGTCTGCATAGCAGCACTCATATGGCTTAATCTTTTTTGCGGGTAAATGAGAGAGCTTTATTCATATATAAGCATTCTTAGGACGATCAGCCAAGACACTGGTCACTAGGAAGCGAGGTACCCCACAAAAAAAGAAGTAGGAAGCGAGGTGTTTCATCAAGCCAGCTCTCGGCCACATTCAAAGTGCAGCAAGCACGGTTCGCACGAAGATGCGCTGCAAGGTTTGCTGACCTGTTTACATGCTGAATAACAAAAAAAGGAAATATTACCGAGCGCTACTATTTGTAACGGGATATGAGCCAGAATTCAGCGAGAATTGTGGCGAGTGTTCCATGCAATCAACTTCCATTATCACATGCGAGAACCCTCGAAGAGAACCAAATGTGTTGAAGATTGCTTTATCACATTTTAAAATTATAATAAGAGTGCAGACGCTCCTCCATCCGGTTCGTACTAGTATAGTACGTACCTTTATAGACTATAGTAGTAGTACTAGTAAACTTTGCGCTTGGTTGTTCGTCTATTCGGGAAGTCGAACAATAATAGCCCTAGTAGTAGTATAGTGTATGCTTCTGGCAATCTGACACCGAATTAACTGTTGCACGTCCACCGCCTGAGCGAGGGAGAGCTTGCATTAGTCAAAAGTTTCTCCTTGTCCTGCGAGCCACCGCGCGCAAGCTTCTCCCGTCCTGCAACCTTCTCCTCGTTTGGCAAGTTGACGGGACATAGCAAAGTAATGCTAGTCCATACTGTCTCCTCTTTGGTTAATATGGCTTAATTTCAAACGAGATAAATACACTGTCTATCATTGTATATTTGTAAAAATACGGTCAGTGGACTTCATAATACGCTCATTGTGCTCAATATATATATATATATATATATTCTGGTGTTTATACGGTCACTAGCTCACCCTGACTAAGTATGTGTGTGCATGCACGGGTAGGTTGAGCACTTGAGCGTGACCGTGTGTGTTCCGTCGTGTGCTCGGACATGCATGCATTAGGGCGTCGTGCGCGTTTTTGTGTCCATGTGTACGTGTGATTGTTGCATACACGTAGGGGGGGTACGTATAGGGGCCACTAAGGAGCAGTCAAATCACACAGTAAGTTAGTCGGAAGAAGCAACCATCATTTCACTCTTGAATGACACGTACGCAATATAAAATGGTTGATATGGAGAGAAAAATAAAACCACTATATATACACTAGCAGGAGCCTAAGCTACAAGCCTGCTTGCTTAGGTTGCTCTCTTCACAAGCATAGAACGACGGGCCTGATCCCGCAGCTGGGGGAATGGAACAATGTTCTGCGTAGACGCGGTCGGCATCGGCGAGGGAGAAAACCCACAGTCGGTGCGTCCCAATCGGGGGTCACCGCGGTATGGGCTGATGCCGCGTCCCAACCGCCCTTCTAGCTACAGCCCGATGTCCCAGGTAGTCCATCTTCCTTTTGGAGCCGGCTTGCTCCACTGCCGTAGCTCCATCTCCATGTCGATCTTTCTCTACTTCTTTCGGCTTCTACTTGTGATGAGTTTATGTCTCATGAACTGGTGCCAGTACTATTATTCTAATCACACTTCTTCAATATCTTTTCCATCAGGGATGCTCAGGTAGATTTTAGTGGAACTGCACAAAAGCATCGTATGATCCGAGGGTGCCAGCCGTCTTTCCTTCGACAGGTTCTACCTGGCCAGGAAATTAAATCATGTTTAGGGTTTAGGGTTTAAGTCGTAGTGACCCCATCAGTAGTTTTTCTTTCGTACACGCTCTCACAACTTTTTTCTTTAGTTGTGAAGTAAATATTGGCTATGATCTATGAATCATTGAGATGCATCAGCATGCGTGTTAGTTTTCCTTTGTATTTGATGGAATGTTGTAACGGGGCAACCTTGGAATAGGAATGAAAATGGAGTGGAAAGTTTCCATTTTTCCGGAGAAAAAATGGAATTGGAGAGAAACCAACGTTTCGTTTCGTTGGATCGCGCCATCGAGCAAAACCAACGTTTAAATCACGTCTGTCGTGTTCGTGTCTCACCCTCCTCCACGGCTCGACCCCACACGGTCGCTCGGCATGCCACACCGCAAACCGAGTATACGACAACTTTCCCGCCTGCTTGTCGATGGATCACGCCATGGAGTACTAGCACTACTGGAAGAGATTGACGAGTTGGGGGAGGACATCTAGCTATAGCACGGACTCCCAAGAACTTTTTACATGCATGTTGTAGCCGGCTATTGTGACCTTTGAACGCGGAGCAGCCGCGTGCACCTGGAAGCGGCGTCGGCGACGCTCTCTCGGCCGACGCGCCGCTTCAATGCCGGCGCCAGTGAGAGGTCGTGTCCGCTTTGGTCGGGCATGAATGCAGTACTGACCGTTTCGGGCAGGAAGCACACGCGGGTGATGAAGAGGGTTCGGGTTGGTCAGGACCGGCCGTGGCAGCGGTCCGGACGTGCGCAAACAAGAGATGATGTACGTTAATATTGCTGCGTATATAATTGACAACGTAAATAATGTGCCAGTTGGACAAATATGATTGAAGATGGAGATGGAAATGGAATTTTATGTAAACACAGATATGCATGTCTATGTCTATGTGTGTGTGCACGACGACTCTCGCGACCTAGAAGCGGGGGCGTGTTTTTTATCGAGTTTTCTTTCTTGGTACGTTAGAAAATCAGTTTGTCTAATTCACATCTAGATGTTATTTAAGGGTATCACATCTAAGCTCCCACAAGTACATAATGTAGCAATAAGAAACAAAAAACTAGGAAAAAATAGACCACAAATAGAGTGGACATCAACTTAGGGTTTGCACTCTCCACACGCTCGCCGCACTACATATATGTTACACGCTGGAGGCTCAGCGTTCATTTGCTAGGGTTTGCTATATTCACAGTCTCTCACCCTCTCTTCACCAGATCTAAACAAGACTGCGTTGGCCTCTTGTATCTCTCTCCCCCCTCACAGCTGGTGAAGGAGGCGCCCGTATCCCGTCGCACCGGGAAGGGGAGGAGGTGCAGCGTTCACTCTATCGCCTTCGGCAAGGGAGGCAATCCACTGTCGGCTGCGCTGTTCTCTTTCACCCAGCGCCTATGCGGGAGGGCCACTGACCCCTTCTTCCTCGATGCCGTACGTAGTGTGGGCAGATCCGGCCTCCCGCCCCACGCCTTGCCACATCCCGACGACCCTAAGGTATGAGTTTCTTTGAAACCGTCATTGCTCTAGCTGCATGTGGATCTTTTCGATCTGTAGTCGAATCTAGGTCTTCGTTCAAAGAGGAAAGAATGGTGCGGTGGGCTGAAGCAAGAATCTAGGACATGGTTCAATGAGGAAAGGAGGGGCGGAAAGTAGTATAGACTGGCTATCCAGCCGCTTTGTAAGTCGAAAAGGGAAAAAGGGGTAACCCAGTACACACATTTGTAAGGAACAGATCTCTTTGTTGAAAAGGGAAAGAAACTGGGGGGTCAAGTAGTTTGTGTAGGACTAGATTTCCTGCCCTCACATAGGAAGAAGGTTCAAAGAGAACAAATATGGGACCATCACATATATGCTGCTTGGCTACATACTCTGCATCACCCATTTATACGTGTGGACGCACATGGTGCTGGCATGTCCCATATAGCTATTTTGCTGTTGTTAATCTAAGAATGCCGCGGGAAAATTGAAGCAATGCCACTGTTAAAAGTAAATTACATTTTTTAACGAATGTTGTTTCAAGAAAATGTCTCTGTTAATATGAATCAATGCAACCGTTTTAGAAATGCTACTGTCCTACTTTGTTTTCCATCCAAGATAAGTTAGATGCTTCTTTCTGTCACCGTTTGTTTCATCCTCCTTTATCGGCAAGTAATTGTTTCCTTTTTTGCCTCTGTTAAAACAGGGGTATCGATTCAACTTGTTGCTATTGCGACATTTTGCTTCGCTACTCGAAACACTTGTGTTTTAAGAGTGTTTTGTGCAGTTCAACTTGAATGTCACACCGGTGACTTTGCTTAATTTTGGTGGAACTGCACAAAAGGAGATCGAGATTTGTTTCCAGTCTTCGTATCGATTCAACTTGTTGCTATTGCGACATTTTGTTTCGCTACGCGAAACACTTTGCTTGATTTCAGTGCAACTGCACAAAACGAGATTGGATTTCCTATTCGTGTTGGCAGATTCGTATTTTATCTTGTCCGTCTCATGAAAGGTCAGTACAGGCCTTCATCCACATGATTGTGCAGTGTGCTTTGAGATGTTGTGCTACTTGTATTGGTACTGTTTTAAATAAATGTTGAATTGAAGCTATTATATTGTTGTCTTCTCCCATTAAGTAGTGAACAAAAATGGGACCAACCCAGACATGATGCTTGTTGCTTTGTTACAACAAACTCTACATCACCCCCTTTATAAGTAGATGGAAGCACATACTGTTGTTGCGCCCACTCTCCCCGGAACTGTTTATGCTTTTCGTTAATCTAATGTCGCTGGTAAAATTAAGCAATGCCACTCTCAGAATTAATTATCTACTGAATCTTAGTTCAAAACTGCAACACTTGTTAGGAATGGTACTATCCTGCTTTGTAGTTCTTTCTACATGTTTAACCAAGGTATTGTTAAGATAATGTCTCTGTTAAAATGAATCAGTTGCATTGTTTTAGGAATGGTACTTTTCTGCTTTGTCGTTCTTTATACATGTTGAAACAAGGCATTGTTAAGATAATGTCTCAGTCAATATGAATGAATCACACTGATGGAGAATTGCTACTCTCCTGCTTTGTTTCCCATTAAGATAAAGTAGATCAGTAGATGCTTTTCTTCTGGGAGTACAAGTCATCAACCGTTATTTCTCAGTAATTGTTTCCCTTGTACCTATTGTTGCTTACAGGGATATCAAAATTAAAGCTCAGCTTTATTCCGACTTTGATTTTAGTTGAACTGCACAAAAGGAGCCAATGTGTCCAAGGCAAACTGCTGCATTACTGGGTCCAGTTAGTCGTTCCACTTTGCAAAAAGAAGCAGTCACTGTTTGCGCTACATTACAGAAGGAATGACCGAGAAGCTTTACAGAGTATTATTAGACACCGGTGACATGACTAGTCTGCAGAGACCATTGGCAATTTAACAACACGTGGAGTGCCCTGGGCAAAAAGTGCCCAAACAAGTACAAGAAGCTACGACAGGACGATCATAGGCATTACATATTTTGAATGGGAAAAGCTTGTCAAAGTTTAATCATTGATGTTAGCAAGAAGACGTTAGTTTAATATATTGGAATTGGAAAACCTTGTCAAAATTTGCTCATTGATGTTAGCCAGAAGACATGCATTTGATATTTTTGAGTGGGACGCCCTTGCTGTGAGCAGCGTCGAGTGTTTTTTCCTATTCCTGTGTTCAGTTTAGAAGTAAATAGTTACTCTACTGAGATATTCTTGTGTTAAGAGTTTGTTCTGAATATTGTCTATGTAATGTCAGGCCTTGTGTTTGATTGCAAAGTTGAGCTTGGAATGTTGTGGCATGCGGCATCACGAGCTGTTCATCGTGCCTCCTGAGAATAATGCTTCATATTGTTTTGCATGTCGATCTAATGCTAGTGATTTGCTTGTTAAGAAGATCATCCTCTTATGTTGTTTTCGTGCTTAAGAAGTTCATCGTCTGATGTTTCATTCATAGCCTATACGACAAGTCGGGTAGGTTAGACGTGAAACCATATGATCTTCCGACCAACTCATGATATTAGGTCGTGATTGGATCGTCGTTTTCCAACCAAAACCGCTTGTAAAACTAACGCTTGTAAATTAAAGTAGATGGTCTCGGGCGAAGGCGCTTGGTTGGTCGATTTCGACTAGTAAAATATCAAAAGTACTTCACACACGATAAAAACGCTGAACGACACTCGGACGATTGCTAATCCAGCCGTTAGCTGCTGTTTCAGCCTTGCCCATGGATGGCATGATACGCACGTCGTGCATGTATCGTCTGGTAATGTCGTCCATATAGCAGTGCTCATAAAATATACACTGGTCTCTCAAATTACACGCGTAACCCGCCGGTTTTACTTACAGACCTCGGGCCCTCGGTTTCATTACGCCTGTATTTTACACGTTGTTTCTGAGGACGAGTAAATTACACTTGTATGTTAATACAGGTTTGAAATAAACCAGAGCTCCCAAGCGCGGCCTTACCGTTTCATGCCGTCTCAGTTTCTCGAAGGTGCTCATAGGTGTCCGATGATCCTAGCTTCCTGAATGAGCAGCGGGCGCTGTATCAGACCATCCGTAGGGCCCGCGAGGCACTCTCCGTTGTCCTTCGAGTTGTTGCGCCCGCCGTGGCGCCGAGCATTATTAACATCGTCAACGAACATGAGGATTCAGGAGATGACTTTATTTTGACTCGATGACACTAGGGACCCACTAGGGCCATAGCCGTACGTACGCAAGTGCCTCCTTATTATGTACAACTATATTTGTTTTTGCTTTCTCCTGGTTTCCTGACATCACGGTCCCACACCATTGTCAACCTATGTAGTCAATATAAACGAGAGAATTGCACAAGGTGCGGCCGACAACTGGGACCAAGCAGTTTGAGCAGTATTTGTGTTTTTGAGGCGTGAGCACTTCAGAGTTTTTCTTGGCGATGATTTCGTTGTTGTTCAGAGGAGAGCGGGGTATTGACCGGGCGGGCTGTGGCCCGTCTAGCCCAGGCCAGATATCCATCCTAGATACTAATTTTTTCAAGATGAAAATGGCTAGCCCAGCTATACGTCTTTTTGAAGAATCCCAGGCAAGGTCAACTTGTTATTCTCCGCCCCGCTGGGCTGCAAATCTTTCCTAGGAGGGATGCATTAGGCTTAACAGGAAAATGGGTTTAAAAAAATAATAAATGAGATGTAATTATAAAAACTGGGCAGTAACTATAAAAAAATGCACCAAACACGTAATTAGTTTATAAAATATTATTTATGGATTTTGAAAATCTTAAATTTTCATTGTTGCGCGCGTAATGTTTTGTTGGATTTTTACGTAATACAAATTTATATTTAATCTGACTAGAAATTTCGGGATAAAAATATTTCGGATCCCATCAAAATGTGAGAAATTTTATTGAATTTTGTCTTCAACGGTTGGTTGAAATTATTAATCGTTGTCCTAGCTAGAAAATGGGCTGTACTTTTAACAAACTGTAAATGGGTTGTTGTAAATTCCATTAGAATTCAAAAATGGGATGTACATTCTTACAAAAGGCAAATGGGCTATAAGTTCTCTACCACACACTTGTGGGCCTACTAAGTGATGCGTCCCCTAAAAAAATAAGTTGACGCATATGTAAGGCTTTGTCAACTTATTATAGTCAACACACGGTTCTAGCAGCAGTGGCCGTTGGATGCCTATCCAACGGATGTCGTGCTTCTTCTTCAATCTCGGATATTCTTAGCTTCGGCCGCCCAAAACATGATTCCTCCCCCTGACATCTGGGGCGCACCGTTTCGGAGGCTGACCTGTGGGCCTACTAAGTTGGAGCGTACCAAGGGCTTTGTCAACTTAGTCAATATAAACAATTCTAGCTTCAGTGACCGTACGATGTCCATCGAACGGCCGTAGTGCTTCTTCAACCTCTGCTCTTCTTGGTCTAGCCGCTCAAAGCAGCGCCGGTCATGACGCCCGCTCCTGCCTCCCGTGGCCGGCTGTGCTGCCACGGAGGCCTCACCGCCCCGATACTACTCCCACCGCTGGCCAGGCCATCCCTCCACTCACCCACACCCCCTGTTATTCTGCGGCGACGGCAGCCTCACACCGCAGCCGAACTAGTGAACGCTCGTACTCCTCTCTGCGTGGGCATCCTCTGTCGCGTCTTGCCCGGCTCCATGTCATCCCCTTCCTAGGCCTCGCCATCGTCCACCGCCGTGGTGCTCTCGGCGCGGCGTGGTCAATGTGGTCAACGACCGACTTCCATCGGAAGAGTAGTGTACGTGGAGAGGCTGACAGCTGGGTCCACAGCAGCCGCAAGGAAGTGCCTCCTTATTACGCGAAAAATAGTTATTCCTCCACCTGACAGCGGGGACCCATTGGACAAGCCACCGGTATTTTGCGAAAAAGAATCATTTCCCCCTGACTGCTGGGACCCACCGGACGGGCCACCGTATTTCGTGAAAAAAAATTCCCCCCGCCGTCAGCTCGGACCCATCGGAAGTGCCTCCTTATTACGCATAAAGAAATGAATACTCCCCAAGCTAGCTGGGACCCACCTTGGTGGGAGGCTGACTTGTGGGCCTACTAAGTTGACGGGGATGAAGGGCTTTGTCAACTTAGCCAATATGAACGATTCTAGCTCCAGTGACCGTCCGATGTCCATCCAACGGCCGTAGTGCTTCTTCAACCTCTGGTCTTCTTGCTCCAGCCGCCCAAAGCAGCACCGGTCGTGCCGCATGCTCCTGCCTCCCATGGCCGGCTGTGCTGTCTCAGAGGCCTCACCGCCCCCTACTATTCCCACCGCTGGCCAGGCCCTGCGGCGATGGCAGCCTCACACCGCAGCCGAACCAGTGAACCCTTGTACTCCTCTCCACGCGGGCTTCCACTGCCGCGTCTTCCCCGGCTCCGCGTCGTCCCCTTCCTAGGCCTCGCCGTCGTCCACCGCCGTGGTGCTCTCCGCGCGGCGTGGTCAACGTGGTCAAGGAACGACTTCCATCAGAAGAGTACTGTACGTGGAGAGGCTGACAGCTGGGTCCACGGCCACAGCCTAGTTTTTTGTGATTTGCCAAGTAAGTCGCTTTGTCAGGCCTGTTGGGCTGCAAATCTTTCAAGACAAGGAGAGCTTTCATTCGGCTGGCCGAGAAAATGGCCCATCAGTAATGAGAAATGGGTTGTACATTTTTAAAACACATCAAACCGGCAACTAGTTTCAAATATCTTTTTTTCATTTCAAGATTTTAAATTACATTAATTTTTATGCGTGGAGAATTTGTTGGATTTTATATTGATATACATTTATTTTTAAAATCAGTTTGAATGTGAGTCGAAATTTCGGGATTAAAAACAGTTCAGACCGCACCGAAATATGCAAAATTGCGTATACTTTTTTAATCGTGGCCACAATATGGGCTGTAATGCTAACAAAAAGAATATGGGCTCCAAAAAAACCTTAAGAATTAGCAAATGGGCTGTAAATTATTAGAAATAATGGCAGATGGGTTGTATGCTGTTTTCCACAGATTTGAGGCTTTCCTAAAAAAAGGCTGACGCACAAGCACTGACTGTTGGATGTCCATCCAATGGCCGCCGTGCTTCTTCAATCTCTGCTCTTCCTGCTCCAGCCGCTCAAACAAGCGTCGGCGGGACTGTCTTCTCCCTCCTTCCCGCGACCGGCTGTGCTGCCGCGCAGGTCTCACCGCCCCACCGTACTCCCATCGCTGGCCTAGCCATCCCTCTACTCACACACACCTGTTGTTATTCTCCAGTGACGGCAGACGAACCAGTAAACCCTCATATAGTCGTACTCCCCTCCGCGTGGGAAACAACTGCCGAGTCTTCCCTACCTCCGTATCGTCCCCTTCCTAGGCCTCGCCGTCGTCCACTGCCGTGGTGCTCTCGGCGCGGCGTGGTCAATGTGGTCAACGACCGACTTCCATCGGAAGAGTACTGTGCGTGGAGACGCTGACAACTAGGTCCACGGCCGCAGCAAAGAAGTGCCTCCTTATTACGCGCAAAATAATTATTCCTCCACCTGACAGCGGGGACCCACCGGACGGGCCACCGTATTTCGTGAAAAAAACCTTTCCCCCTGACTGCTGGGACCCACCAGCTACACCTTCGCACGCAAGAAAGTGCGTCCGGGCAAAAAAACAAAACGATTCGCCCCCCTGACTGCTAGGACCCACCAGCTACATCTTCGCACGCAAGGAAGTGCCTGACAGTCGGGACCCACCTGGTCGAAGCGTATGTAGCGTTGTCATTCTGGTCGCGAACGTGTACGTACATATATACTGGTGGACGTAGAGGCGCGCACGTGTCGTAGTAGAGGCGCGCACGTAGCATGTACATGTACGTACAGCGGCCAGGGTGCAAGAAAGAAAATACGGCCACGTATGTGTACATACGGGCGGGGTCGAACGCCTACTCGGGCATACGTACGGCAAGGGCTCGTTGACATGGCTGGGTTGGAATGGAGAAACAGCGTCATCGTCGTGTTCATGGGAAGGCAACGGAATGCGTCGTGTTCATGGGGAGGCAATGGAATGTGCCGTGTTCATCGGGAGGCAACGGAACGCGTGGAAGCCAACCGGCTGGGTCGGAACGGAATGCGTGGTCGTGTTCATCGGGAGGGCTTGGACGGAACAGGCGATGGAAACGAGGCCTGGTGTACCGCAGAACGGAGGAAACGGCCTTGTGTTCGACCGACCACGTTCGAAACGGGATCCTATTCATCGGGAGGGGTGTGGCGTACCACAAAATGGACGAAACGGACCTCCTACGGTCGAAACAGGGGTCCTGTTGATCGGGAGGGGTGTGGCGTACCGCAAAACGGACGAAACGGACTTGTGTTGGAGCGCTACGGTCGAAACGGGGGTCCTGTTCATCGGGAGGGGTGTGGCGTACCGCAAAACGGGACTCCACGGGATACTGTTCATCTCCACCGTCGACCTCCTCCAGCCTCCACGGGCTACCGTCGACCTCCTCCAGCCTCCACAGGCTCCTGTTCATCCAGCCTCCACCGCGTGCTACTCCACTGGCTACTGTTCAACCACCCCTCCACCATCTACTATTCATCCAGCCCTCCACACCACGGGGTCCTGTTCAACCACCCCTCCACGGGCACCCCTCCACCGTCTACTGTTCATCCAGCCCTCCACACCACGGGGTCCTGTTCATCCAGAGGCAACGCCACCGCTTACTGTTCATCCAACCCCCCCCCCCCGGCAACGCTCACTGTTCATCCTAGAGGCAGCATCGATCGGCTTAAGTTAGCAGCAGTAGCGAAGGAATCGCTCGATCGGGTTCAATTAACAGCCATCGATCGATCGCTCGGGTTCAGTAACGCGTAGCCTGTAGTGCAATCGCTCGGGTTCAGTTAGAGCCCAACGCCTCGCTCGGGTTCAGTTAGAGCCAACGTCTCGCACACGCGCGCGTACATGTACGAGAGAAACGCGCATCGCTCGGACCCCGACCTCCCACCGTAACCGGGAACTCCCCGAAATTTTCCTCCCCCTCGCTTCTACCATGGTTTTTTCCGTCATGGACGGCCCAAAGAATGTCATGCAGCTGCGTCTCCGGCCCGTCCAGGACGAAAAGCCCATTTTCTGTCATGATTTTTTGTCATAGAAGTAGGAGCCCACCACATCTATGATGATACCGGGTTTTGTCACAATTATCGTCATAGAAGTGTCATATGTATGACAGAAAAAAAAGTTCGTTCGGCCCAAAATGTCACGGATGTGTCTTTTTTTGTAGTGTTGATGATGCCACTTCTGCTATGCATGATACTTATGATGAAACTACTTCTATGCTTGATACTATTGTGCCACTTGGTGAATTTCTTGATGAACAACTTGCTAGGGCTAGAGAGGATGAAATTATTGAAACTGATAATATTGATGAAAGTAATGATGAAGGCTCTCCTAATAAATATGAATTGCCTGTTGTGCCTGAGGGCTATGTTATGGATGAAGAAACTAAAAGAGACTTTCTTGCTTGCAATGATAGAAGTGATCTTAAGAAATTATTAGGTAAGCTTAAACAAAAAACTCTGAATGCCAGAATGAAAAATGATCCTGCTTATGCTACTTCACCTATCTTTGTTACTGATAAGGATTATGAATTCTCTATTGATCCTGATATAATTACTTTGGTTGAATCTGATCCTTTGTATGGCTATGAATCTGAAACTGTTGTGGCACATCTTACTAAGTTAAATGATATAGCCACCATGTTCACTAATGATGAGAGAACTCGCTACTTTTATATCCTTAAAATATTTCCGTTCTCATTAAAGGGTGATGCTAAGGTATGGTTTAATTCTCTTGATCCTGGTTGTGTGCGTAGTCCCCAGGATATGATTTATTACTTCTCTGCTAAATATTTCCCTGCTCATAAGAAACAAGCTGCCTTACGGGATATATATAACTTTGTGCAAATTGAAGAAGAGAGTCTCCCACAAGCTTGGGGGAGGCTTCTCCAATTACTTAATGCTTTTCCTGATCATCCTCTTAAGAAAAATGAAATACTTGATATCTTTTATAATGGACTAACCGATGCTTCCAGAGATTACCTGGATAGTTGTGTTGGTTCTATTTTCAGGGAAAGAACACCGGATGAAGCTGAAATTCTATTGAATAATATGTTGACAAATGAAAATAAGTGGAAACTTCCTGAGCCAGCTCCTGAGCCAACTCCTGAGCCTATTCCTAAGCCAACTCCGAAGAAAAGAGGTGTTCTATTTCTCAGTCCTAAAGATATGCAAGAGGCAAAGAAATCTATGAAAGAAAAGGGTATTGAAGCTGAAGATGTTAAGAATTTACCTCCTATTAAAGAAATACATATTCTTAATTACCATCCATTGAAGAAACACATGGTCTTGATAACCCGACACGGGTAGTAAAGGTAAATTCTCTCTATAGATATGATCAAGCTGAAATCCCATTTACTAAGTTTGCTAGCCCATGCTTGGATGAGTTTGATGACTTTATGGTTAAACAAGAAAACTTCAATGCTTATTTTGGTAGAGAATTAAAACGCAATGTTGATATGCTTGAACACTTGGGTGATTATATGGCTAATGTTAAAGGTGAACTTAAACTTATTAGTAAACATGCTTCTATGGTTACCACTCAAGTAGAACAAGTACTTAAAGCTCAAAATGATTTGCTCAATGAATTGAATAGTAAGAATAATGACTATGCTGTTAGAGTGGCTACTAGAACTGGTAAAATGACTCAGGAACCTTTGTATCCTGAAGGCCACCCTAAGAGAATTGAGCAAGATTCTTAGAGAAATAATATAGATGCACCTAGTCCTTCTAAAAGGAAGAAAAAGAAAAATGATAGGACTTTGCATGCTTCTAGTGAACCTGTTATTGACACACCTGAGAATCCCAATGATATCTCTATTTCTGATGCTGAAACACAATCTGGTAATGAACATGAAACTAGTGATAATGTTAATGATGATGTTCATGTTGATGCTCAACCTAGTAATGATAATGATATAGAAATTGAACCTGTTGTTGATCTTGATAACCCACAATCAAAGAATCAACGTTATGATAAAAGAGACTTTGTTGCTAGGAAACACGGTAAGGAAAGAGAGCCTTGGGTTCAGAAACCCATGCCTTTTCCTCCTAAGCCATCCAAGAAAAAGGATGATGAGGATTTTGAGCGCTTTGCTGAAATGATTAGACCTGTCTTTTTGCGTATGCGTTTGACTGATACGCTTAAAATGAATCCCTATGCTAAGTACATGAAAGATATTGTTACTAATCAAAGAAAGATACCGGAAGCTGAAATTTCCACCATGCTTGCTAATTATACTTTTAAGGGTGGAATACCTAAGAAACTAGGAGATCCAGGAGTACCAACTATACCATGCTCCATTAAAAGAAACTATGTTAAAACTGCTTTATGTGATCTTGGAGCCGGTGTTAGTGTTATGCCCCTCTCTTTATATCGTAGACTTGATTTGAATAAGTTGACACCTACTGAAATATCTTTGCAAATGGCTGATAAATCAACTGCTATACCTGTCGGTATTTGTGAGGATATGCCTATTGTGGTTGCAAACGTTACTATTTTAAAGGACTTTGTTATTCTTGACATTCCCGAGGACGATAGTATGTCTATTATTCTTGGAAGACCCTTTTTGAATACTGCAGGGGCTGTTATTGGTTGCACCAAAGGCAATGTCACTTTTCATGTTAATGGTAATGAGCATACGGTACACTTTCCGAGGAAACAACCTGAAGTCCACAGTATCAATTCTATTGGAAAAATTCCATCGATTATTTTTGGAGGTTTTGAATTTCCTCTACCTGCTGTCAAGAATAAATATGATATTCTTATTGTTGGGGATATCCATATCCCCGCCGAGGTAACCTAGTGTTATTCGAAATTTCTCCGGTTCCATGTTATTCGGAATGGGTTTGTTAACAAGACCTGATCAACCTTATTAGTGGATTCCTTTTGATGAGCATGAGATGGATGAAGTTAGAAAACACAACTCTCTGTACCCTCTTTTTACTTTCTATTATTTATATTAAATAAAGCAAAAAATAGTACTTTCCATCTGTTTTCTGAATTATCCGTGCAATATAAAAAATACCCTGAAAATAAAAGTTCTCCAAATGCCCTAAAATTTAAATATGATTTTTTCTAGAATATTTGAGAATATCTGGCACTGAGAACACAGCAGGGGGAGCAAGCACCTAGCCACGAGGGTCCACGGCGCGCCCACCCCCATGGGCGCGCCCCCTGCCTCATGGGCCCATGGTGGCTCCCCTCCACTTATTCCTACACCCACACACTTCTTCTTTCTCCCACAAACACCACTAACCAGCTCAAACCCGAGTCCAAGCTCATTTTGCTGCGATTTTCGATCTCCTTGCTCAAAGCACCCCTCACAAAACTGCTTTGGGGGATTGTTCCTTGGTATGTGACTCCTCCATTGGTCCAATTAGTTTTTGTTCTAGTGCTTTATTCATTGCAAATTTGTGCTGCCTAGGTGACCATGTTCTTGAGCTTGCATGTCAAATTTATATGGTTCCAAGTAGTTCAATGCATGATATAGGCTCTAGGCGCTTGTAGGAGTAGTTGCTATCAATTTTGTTGAGTTTGGTTTACTTTTATTTTGAAGTTACTAAAAATTTCAGAAATTTTTCTGAAGAAGAAATATGTTTCGAAAAATGTACCAAGGTGGTTCTTTAAGGAAACAAGGACCCAGGCTTGCAATGTGTGATGCTGATGATGAGCCACCAAGGGACGCTCCAGTGCGGCCTTGTTTATGAAAATTCTTATACTATGGACTTAGAGGATTTTACCACTGCTTGCAAACTTCCACAATGGGGTAGTACTAGTGAACCCCGCAAATCTGAGTTCAGAGATTTTCTTGCTAGTATAACTGTGGGGGAATCTAGAGATATAGCACAAGCTACCATATATATTATTTTGCTCTTTTCATAGGTAGATGCATTAATGGTAAAGATGAAGCATGTCATATGTGTGTCCCTGACCTAAGTATTCTTAGGAGTGTTGTGTTAGGAGATAAATCTTATAATTTGGGAGCCATTGTTGCACGTAGGTTGCATCATAATAGATTTAATGGAGATTTCTTCGGTGCAATTTATGCAACCCATATAGCTAATTTTCTTGGTATGACCATACATGAGGATTATATTGAGTTGCCTCCTGCTTATTTGGATTATGAGGCTATGGTTCGTCATCATTTTGTTGAGAGGAACGATCAGTTCCTCCAGTACTGACTAATCTTTGACAGATGAAGCACCTATCACGTCGCTCTCCCTGCTTCTACTTTCTTTGACTTTCAGGCAAAAGGGAGATATTTTATAACCAAAGAGGAGGCGGAAGAGTATAAGAGGAGGGCTAAGATAGCTCACCTCCAAGCTGCAGCCCACGATGCAATGACTGATGCATCTCAGTACGACCCCAACTACAACTTTGAATATCCGCCAGGCCATCCGTGCCATTAGACCAACTTAGACCAAAAGCCTAAGCTTGGGGGAGTACGTATTTCCCACCGACATTACATTCATGTTCACACACTCATCGCTAGTTGTAGGTGCTCATACTTTTTCATTGTATCATCCATGCTAGTTTATTTTCCATTTTATGCTTTCTTCTTGTGTGTTTGATAAACCTTAAGAAAAACCCAAAAAAATTAGTTGTAGCTTTTAGCTAGTTTTAATTTCCATGCTTGTAGTAGTAATTAAAAAGAAAATCCAAAAAGATTTCATGTTCTTCTTTTGCTTGTTGGGAGCTTTCCCGTGTAAATAGTTTTATTTCTTTTCCTTTCTCTGGGGGTCGATAGGAGAAGACCATAATTAAAATGTTAAAGTGGCTCTTATATGCATCATTGTTGATCTGATAAAAGATTCCATATTGCCTTGTCTTCTCCTGTTTATTGAATGCTTGCAGATTCCATCTTAGTCCAATGCACGTGCACTATTATTATTATCCACACTATTCGGTCGTGCAAGTGAAAGGCAATAATGATGATTATATGATGAACTTATTGAGATGAGAAAAGCTGGTATGAACTCGACCTCTCTTGTTTTTGTAAATATGATTAGTTCATCGTTCCTGATTCAGCCTATTATGAATAAACATGTTTGCAATGACAATTAGAGATTATAGTTGCTTATGCCATGCTTAATTAGCTAGGAGCTTATAATGGTTTACCTTGCGTGCCAACATGCTATTAAAATGTTTGTGATGTGGTATGATAGGATGGTATCCTCTTTTGAACGATTCGAGTGGCTTGACTTGGCACGTGTTCACGCATGTAGTTGAAACAAAATCAACATAGCCTCTACGATATTTATGTTCATGGTGCATTATATCCTACTCATGCTTGCATTCGGTGTTGATTAATTTTAATGCATGTTCATGACTGTTGTCGCTCTCTAGCTGGTCGCTTCCCAGTCTTTTTCTAGCCTTCACCTGTACTAAGCGGGAATACTGCTTGTGCATCCAATCCCATAAACCCCAAAGTTATTCCATATGAGTCCATTATACCTACCTATATACGGTATCTACCTGCCGTTCCAAGTAAATTTGTATGTGCCAAACTCTAAACCTTCAAATAAACATTCTGTTTTGTATGCTCCAATAGCTCATGTATAAACTAGGGTTGTCTGTATCTTCCATGTTAGGTGGGTTATTCTCAAGAGGAGTGGACTCCGCTCCTCGCTCACGAGAAAATGGTTTGTCACCGGGATGCCCAGTCCCATGCTTTATGCAAATCAAATCAAAATAATTGCAAACAAAACTCTCCTGGGACTGTTGTTAGTTGGAGGCACTCGTTGTTTCGAGAAAGCCATGGATTGATGCTTGTTGGTGGAGGGGGAGTATAAACTTTACCATTCTGTTTCAGAACCACCTATAATGTGTGTAGCATGGAAGATATCGCCATCTCTTGGTTGTTATGTTGACAATGAAAGTATACAGCTCAAAATATTATTCACCTCTATTTCAAAATCGAGCTCTAGCACCTCTACAAATCCCTGCTTCCCTCTGCGACGGGCCTATCTATTTACTTTTATGTTGAGTCATCATCTTCTTATTAAAAAGCACCAGTTGGAGAGCACCGCTCTCATTTGCATTCATTACTGTTAGTTTACATTGAGTATGACTTGACTGGATCTCTTTTACCATGAATTACAATGTCTAGTCAGTCCTTGATCTTTAAAGGTGCTCTGCATTTATGTTTTGCAGTCTCAGAAAGGGCTAGCGAGATACCATCTTGTTATATCATATTATGATTGTTTTGAGAAAGTGTTGTCATCCGAGATTTATTATTATTGCTCGCTAGTTGATTATGCCATTGATATGAGTAAACATGAGACCTAAGAGTTATTGTGAATATGGTTAGTTGACAATCTTTGCTGAAAACTTGAATGCTGGCTTTACATATTTACAACAACAAGACCAAACAGAGTTTGTAAAAGTTTTTCTTTATCACTTTCAGTTTGTCAACTGAATTGCTTGAGGACAAGCAAAGGTTTAAGCTTGGGGGAGTTGATACGTCTCCGTCGTATCTACTTTTCCAAACACTTTTGCCCTTGTTTTGGACTCTAACTTGCATGATTTGAATGGAACTAACCCGGACTGACGTTGTTTTCAGCAGAATTGCCATGGTGTTATTTATGTGCAGAAACAAAAGTTCTCGGAATGACCTGAAACTCCACGGAGATTATTTTCGGAAATAATAAAAAATACTGGCAAAGAATCAAGGCCAGGGGGCCCACACCCTAGCCACGAGGGTGGGGGCGCGCCTGCCCCCTGGGCCCGCCCCCTACCTCGTGGGCCCCTTAGAGCTCCATCGACGTCCATCTTAACTCCATATATTCGTGTTCGGGGAGAAAAAATGAAGAAGTAGGATTCATCGCGTTTTACGATACGGAGCCGCCACCAAGCCCTAAACTCTCTCGGGAGGGCTGATCTGGAGTCCGTTCGGGGCTCCGGAGAGGGGAATCCGTCGCCATCGTCATCATCAACCTTCCTCCATCACCAATTTCATGATGCTCACCGCCGTGCGTGAGTAATTCCATCGTAGGCTTGCTGGACGGTGATGGGTTGGATGAGATTTATCATGTAATCGAGTTAGTTTTGTTAGGGTTTGATCCCTAGTATCCACTACGTTCTGAGATTGATGTTGCTATGACTTTGCTATGCTTAATGCTTGTCACTAGGGCCCGAGTGCCATGATTTCAGATCTAAACCTATTATGTTTTCATGAATATATGTGAGTTCTTGATCCTATCTTGCAAGTCTATAGTCACCTACTATGTGTTATGATCCGGCAACCCCGAAGTGACAATAATCAGGACCACTTCCGGTGATGACCGCCCACACACTTCTTCTTCCTCCCAAAAAATCACCATCCAGCTCAAGCACGAGTTCTAGCTCATTTTGCTGCGATTTTCGATCTCCTTGCTCAAAGCACCTCTCACAAAACTGCTTTGGGGGATTGTTCCTTGGTATGTGACTCCTCCATTGGTCCAATTAGTTTTTGTTCTAGTGCTTTATTCATTGCAAATTTGTGCTGCCTAGGTGACCATGTTCTTGAGCTTGCATGTCAAATTTATATGTGTTCCAAGTAGTTCTAATGCATGATATAGGCTCTAGGCACTTGTAGGAGTAGTTGCTATCAATTTGTTGAGTTTGGTTTACTTTTATTTGAAGTTACTAAAATTTCAGAAATTTTTCAGAAGAAGAAATGTGTTTAGGAAAATGTATCAATGTGGTTCTTCAAGGAAGCAAGGACCAGGCTTGTCAATGCGTGATGCTGATGATGAACCACCAAGGGACGCCCCAGTGCGGCCTTGTGAATGGCCTTCAGAGGACTTCATGGATCGAGCAGGAATTAAGGAAGAAATTTAACGCATTACTTGCGTAATGCCGATCTATGAGCTTCGAGGCAGAAAACTGCCGCCAGTACCACTATCTCACTAGTTCCTTTGTGAGGAGGTTTGAATTTTCATCTTCACGCAATTCTCAAACTGTCCTGTTTGATCTTTATGAAAATTCTTTTACTATGGACTTAGAGGATTTTACCACTGCTTGCAAACTTCCACAATGGGGTAATGCTAGTGAACTTCGCAAATCTGAATTTAGAGATTTTCTTGCTAATATAACTGTGGGGGAATCTAGAGATATAGCACAAGCTACCATGCAGAGCATTCATTTTCCTGCTATACATTATTTCGCTCTCTTCATAGGTAGGTGCATAAATGGTAAAGATGAAGCATGTCACATGTGTGTCCCTAACCTCAGTATTCTTAGGAGTGCTGTGTTAGGAGATAAATCTTATAATTTGAGAGCCATTGTTGCACGTAGGCTGCATCATAATAGATTTAATGGAGATTTCTTTGGTGGGATTTATGCAACCCGTATAGCTAATTTTCTTGGTATAACCATACGTGAGGATGATATTGAGTTGCCTCCTGCTTATTTGGATTATGAGGCTATGGTTCGTCATCATTTTGTTGAGAGGAACGATCAGTTCCTCCAGTACCGACTAATCTTTGACAGATGACGCACCTATCACGTCGCTCTCCCTGCTTCTACTTTCTTTGACTTTCAGAAAAGGGAGATATTTTATAACCAGAGAGGAGGCGGAAGAGTATAAGAGGAGGGCTGAGATAGCTCGCCTCCAAGCTGCAGCCCACGATGCAATGACTGCTGCATCTCAGTACGACCCTAACTACAACTTTGGATATCCGCCAGGCCATCCGTGGCATTAGACCAACTTAGGCCAAAAGCCTAAGCTTGGGGGAGTACGTATTTCCCACCGACATTACATTTATGTTCACACACTCATTGCTAGATGTCGGTGCTCATACTTTTTCATTGTATATCCATGCTAGTTTATTTTCCTTTTTATGCTTTCTTCTTGTGTGTTTGATAAACCTTAAGAAACAAAAATTAGTTGTAGCTTTTATAGTTTTTTCTATGCTTGTAGTAGTAATTAAAAAGAAAACCAAAAAAGATTTCCTGTTCTTCTTTTGCTTGCTAGGAGCTTTCCTGTGTAAATAGTTTTATTTATTTTCTTTGGGGGTCGATAGGAGAAGACCATGATTAAACTGTTAAAGTGGCTCATATGCATTATTGATGATCTGACAAAAGAATCCATATTGCTTTATCTTCTCCTGTTTATTGAATGCATGCAGATTCCAGCTTAGTCCAAATGCACGTGCATTGTTATTATTATTCACATCATTTGGTCGTGCAAGTGGAAGGCAATTATGACGATATATGATGGACTGATTGAGATGGGAGAAGCTGGTATGAACTCGACCTCTCTTGTTTTTGTAAATATGATTAGTTCACCGTTCCTGATTTAGCCTATTATGAATAAACATGTTTGCAATGACAATTAGAGACTATAGTTGCTTATGCCATTCTTAATTAGCTAGGAGCTTATAATGGTTTACCTTACGTGCCAACATGCTATTAAAATGGTTGTGATGTGGTATGATAGGGTGGTATCCTCTTTTGAACGATTCGAGTGGCTTGACTTGGCACATGTTCACGCATGTAGTTGAAACAAAATCAACATAGCCTCTACGATATTTATGTTCATGGTGCATTATATCCTACTCATGCTTGCATTCGGTGTTGATTAATTTTAATGCATGTTCATGACTGTTGTCGCTTCTAGGTCGGCTTGACTTGGTTCACGCATGTAGTTGAAACAAAATCAACATAGCCTTCATTTATGTTCATGGTGGCATTATATCCTACTCATGCTTGCATTCGGTGTTGATTAATTTTAATGCATGTTCATGACTGTTGTCGCTCTCTAGCTGGTCGCTTCCCAGTCTTTTGCTAGCCTTCACCTGTACTAAGCGGGAATACTGCTTGTGCATCCAATCCCTCATAAACCCCAAAGTTATTCCATATGAGTCCACTATACCTTCCTATATACGGTATCTACTTGCCGTTCCAAGTAAATTTGTATGTGCCAAACTCTAAACCTTCAAATAAACATTTTGTTTTGTATGCTCGAATAGCTCATGTATCAACTAGGGTTGTTCGTATCTTCCATGTTAGGCGGGTTATTCTCAAGAGGAGTGGACTCCGCTCCTCATTCACGAGAAAATGGCTGGTCACCGGGATGCCTAGCCCCATGCTTTATGCAAATCAAATCAAAATAATTTCAAACAAAACTCCCCCCGGGACTGTTGTTAGTTGGAGGCACTCGTTGTTTTGAGCAAGCCATGGATTGATGCTTGTTGGTGGAGGGGGAGTATAAACTTTACCATTCTGTTTGGGAACCGCCTATAATGTGTGTAGCATGGAAGATATCGCCATCTCTTGGTTGTTATGTTGACAATGAAAGTATACCGCTCAAAATATTATTCACCTCTATTTCAAAACCGAGCTCTGGCACCTCTACAAATCCCTGCTTCCCTCTGCGAAGGGCCTATCTATTTACTTTTATGTTGAGTCATCATCCTCTTATTAAAAAGCACCAGTTGGAGAGCACCGCTGTCATTTGCATTCATTACTGTTAGTTTACATTGAGTATGACTTGACTGGATCTCTTTTACCATGAATTACAATGTCTACTAGTCCTTGATCTTTAAAGGTGCTCTGCATTTATGTTTTGCGGTCTCAGAAAGGGCTAGCGAGATACCATCTTGTTATATCATATTATGATTGTTTTGAGAAAGTGTTGTCATCCGAGATTTATTATTATTGCTCGCTAGTTGATTATGCCATTGATATGAGTAAACATGAGACCTAAAGTTATTGTGAATATGGTTAGTTCATAATCTTTGCTGAAAACTTGAATGCTGGCTTTACATATTTACAACAACAAGAGCAAACAGAGTTTGTAAAAGTTTTTCTTTATCACTTTCAATTTGTCAACTGAATTGCTTGAGGACAAGCAAAGGTTTAAGCTTGGGGGAGTTGATACGTCTCCGTCGTATCTACTTTTCCAAACACTTTTGCCCTTGTTTTGGACTCTAACTTGCATGATTTGAATGGAACTAACCCGGACTGACGCTGTTTTCAGCAGAATTGCCATGGTGTTATTTATGTGCAGAAACAAAAGTTCTCGGAATGACCTGAAACTCCACGGAGATTATTTTTGGAAATAATAAAAAATACTGGCAAAGAATCAAGGCCAGGGGCCCACACCCTAGCCACGAGGGTGGGGGCGTGCCTACCCCCCTGGGCATGCCCCCTGCCTCGTGGGCCCCCTGACGCTCCACCGACCTCAACTCCAACTCCATATATTCGTGTTCGGGAGAGAAAAAATCAGAGAGAAGATTCATCGCGTTTTATGATACGGAGCCGCCGCCAAGCCCTAAACTCTCTCGGGAGGGCTGATCTGGAGTCCGTTCGGGGCTCCGGAGAGGGGAATCCGTCGCCATCGTCATCATCAACCTTCCTCCATCACCAATTTCATGATGCTCACCGCCGTGCGTGAGTAATTCCATCGTAGGCTTGCTGGACGGTGATGGGTTGGATGAGATTTATCATGTAATCGAGTTAGTTTTGTTAGGGTTTGATCCCTAGTATCCACTATGTTCTGAGATTGATGTTGCTATGACTTTGCTATGCTTAATGCTTGTCACTAGGGCCCGAGTGCCATGATTTCAGATCTGAACCTATTATGTTTTCATGAATATATGTGAGTTCTTGATCCTATCTTGCAAGTCTATAGTCACCTACTATGTGTTATGATCCGGCAACCCGAAGTGACAATAATCGGGACCACTCTCCGGTGATGACCGTAGTTTGAGGAGTTCATGTATTCACTATGTGTTAATGCTTTGGTCCGGTACTCTATTAAAAGGAGGCCTTAATATCCCTTAGTTTCCACTAGGACCCCGCTGCCACGGGAGGGTAGGACAAAAGATGTCATGCAAGTTCTTTTCCATAAGCACGTATGACTATATTCGGAATACATGCCTACATTACATTGATGAATTGGAGCTAGTTCTGTGTCACCCTAGGTTATGACTGTTACATGATCGATCGCATCCGACATAATTCTCTATCACCGATCCATTGCCTATGAGCTTTCCATATATTGTTCTTCGCTTATTTACTTTTCCGTTGCTATTGTTATCATCACTACAAAAACCAAAAATATTACTTTTGCTACCGTTACTTTGCTACCGTTACCACTACTATCATATTACTTTGCTACTAAATACTTTGCTGCAGATATTAAGTTTCCAGGTGTGGTTGAATTGACAACTCAGCTGCTAATACTTGAGAATATTCTTTGGCTCCCCTTGTGTCGAATCAATAAATTTGGGTTGAATACTCTACTCTCGAAAACTGTTGCGATCCCCTATACTTGTGGGTTATCAAAAACCCCATCTTGTTATCCTCAATGGCAACAATACAATAGGTGTCGGTTCCCCTTCTATCACTAGGATCGAGCACCGCAAGATTGAACCCAAAGCTAAGAACTTCTCCCATTGCAAGAAAAACCAATCTAGTTGGCCAAACCAAATTGATAGTTCGAAGAGACTTGCAAAGATATCAAATCACGCGTATAAGAATTCAGAGGAGATTCAAATAATATTCATAGATAAGCTGATCATAAATCCACAATTCATCAGATCTCGGCAAACACACCGCAAAAAAGTATCACATCGAATAGATCTCCAAGAACATCGAGGAGAACTTTGTATTGAGAATCAAAGAGAGAGAAGAAGCCATCTAGCTACTAGCTATGGACCCATAGGCATGTGGTAAACTACTCACGCTTCATTGGAGTGGCAATGGTGTTGATGTAGAAGCCCTCCGTGATCGAATCCCCCTCCGGCAGGATGCCGGAAAAGCCCCCTAGATGGGATCTCACGGGTACAGAAGGTTGCGGCGGTGGAAAAGTGGTTTTGTGGCTGTCCTGGAAGGTTTTGGGATATTTGAGAATATATATATATGAGGAAGAAATAGGTCGGTGGAGTCACGAGGCGCCCACAAGGGTGGGGGCGCGCCCTACCCCCTGCCACGGGTACATAAGGGTAACGGCTGCGCGAGTCCACGGAGGGCTCCACTCACGAAGGGTCCACAAAGAAGCAACCTTGTCTATCCCACCATGGCCATCGCCCACGAAGGACTTGCCTCACTTGGGTAGATCTTCACGAAGTAGGCGATCTCCTTGCCCTTACAAACTCCTTGGTTCAACTCCACAAACTTGTCGAAGGCTCCCAAGTGACACCTAACCAATCTAGGAGACACCACTCTCCAAAAGGTAATAAATGGTGTGTTGATGATGAACTCCTTGCTCTTGTGCTTCAAATGATAGTCTCCCCAACACTCAACTCTCTCTCTCACTGATTTGGATTTGGTGGAAATATGATTTGAATGGAAAGCAACTTGAGGAAGGCTAGAGATCAAGATTCTTCTGGTTGGATTGGAATATCTTGGTCTCACCACATGAGTAGGTGGTTCTCTCTCAGAAAATATATGCTGGAAATGTAGGTACGTTCTGATGGCTCTCTCCACGAATGGAGGAGTGGGTGGAGGGGTATATATACCCTCCACACAAAATCTAATCATTACACACAATTTACCAAACTCGGTGAGACCGGATCATGAAACTCAGTCAGACCGATTTAGTTCAAAATGTGAACGTTAGGATTTTTGGTGGGACCGACATGTCAACTCGGTGGTACCGATTTCATTAGGGTTAGGGCATAACGTAATCTCGGTGAGACCGATCACATAAACTCAGCAAGACCAATTTCTGTAATAGGAAAACTGAGAGTTGGCCAAGCAAACTCGGTGGGACTGAATTGCTCATTTCAGTGAGACCGAAACGTTGCGAAAGGGAAACAGAGAGTTTGCATTGCGAACTCGGTGGGACCGATCGCTCATCTCGGTTAGACTGAAAGGTTACGAAGGGAAACAGAGAGTTTGCAATCCCATCTCTGTAAGACCGAGATCCCTATCGGTGAGACTGAACTGACTAGGGTTTTTGGCAGTGGTTATGTCAAGTGAACTCAGTGGTGCCGGATAGATCAAATCGGTGTGGCCGAGTTTGACTTTTGGTTTGGGAAATATGTGGATATGAGAAAGTGGTTAAGGGCTTTTGGAGCATATCACTAATCATTTTGAGCAAGAAAGCCATTAAGCAACACCTCATCCCCTTTTAATAGTATTGGCTTTTCCTATGGACTCAATGTGATCTCGGATCACTAAAAATGAAAATGTAGAGTCTTGAGCTTGAGCCAATATGTGTCCTTAGCATTTTGAGGGGTCCACATTCCTAGTCCATGCCATGCCAATCATTGAACTTTCTGAAATGATCACCTTGAAAGAGCATTAGTTCAATGAGCTATTGCTGTTAGGAATTACCAAAACCACCCAGGGATAGTTGCACTTTCAATCTCCCCCTTTTTGGTAATTAATGACAACATATAGATCAAAGCTTCGACAAATGATAATAAGATTGAAATGCATCGTCGCTTTGAGAAGTATGTGATAAGTAAGAGCTCCCCCTAAATTTGTGCATTATTTAAAATTTGCTTGTGAATGCAAATGCACAATCGATTAGGATCATGGGTTACTCTTCCATGTCACATACATCTTGGTGGAGCTCTCAAAATGATTGAAAGTAAAAACATGCACTCATCACCAAGGCAAAGTGAATGATCATACAAGAGAGATAAATAATTGCATCATTCAAGCACAAGCATTAATGTAGGATATGATCAACCACATGATCAAATGAGTATCTCACACACATAAACATAAGGTATCAAGCAAGCACACAAAAGTATCAACCAAATAGCAAAAGAGACAAAAGAAGCAAAAACACTCTCTCTCGAAGCCTATGATCTATACATTTCTCCCCCTTTGGCATCAAGTTACCAAAAAGTTTGAAAATGCATAGTGCTATGTGTCTCTCTAGGCTTGATCTTTGGGAGGTGGTGTTGAGAGGACTACAAGGATGAATGCATCTATTGAAGTTGTTGGAGCTGGTGGAGTGGCAACTGGAGGTGGCACTGATGTTTGGCTGCAGGTGCTGATGAAGTTGCTCTTGTGTCAGCCATGGGAACTGCAGCAGATCTCTGACCTCTTGGCACTCTATGAAAGGCATCTGTGGTATCCTGCCCTTTCCTCTCCTCAGCTTCTTCCTAGAGCTGCTCAACTGTTATCTGCATCTCCGTCACTTTTAAGTCAAGATCATAGAACTTTGTTTCAATGATCCTCTCCATGCTTTCTTGGTTTTGAGTCAGGGTGGCCAATCCTTTCTCAATCCTCAAGGTTGCTTGAATCAGATATGCAAGTTGATCTTGTTTGGTCTTGAGAAACACTTGAGATGCCTCTTCAGCACTTGGCATCTTTGCTGCTCTCTCAGCTTTAGCTTTCTCTCTTTTCTCTTGTGCGTGTGCAGATGTAGGATCCTCTTCAGTCACGACAACAGTGTTGTCCTTAAAATCTGGTCTCAAAGGAAGATGTTCCTTGTCCAATAGATATGTGCCTGTGCCCATCTTGGATTTGATGAGCACCTGGATGTGTGGAGCATACCCACATGACCTCTTCTGATCGGCAGCTGTCCTCTTGATTGTCTCAACAATCAGGCTCATGACTTTGAATTTTTGGGGCACATCAAACAACTGCAGCAGGTTGATGGAATGGCCTCTGATCATCTTGTTATCTCCAAATTTGGGCAACAAGGTATGCCTTGATACGTCCATTTTGCATCATGCTTTTATATCGATATTTATTGCATTATGGGTTGTTATTACACATTATGTCACAATACTTATGCCTATTCTCTCTTATTTTACAAGGTTTACATAAAGAGGGAGAATGCCGACAGCTGGGATTCTGGGCTGGAAAAGGAGCAAATATTAGAGACCTATTCTGCACAGCTCCAAAAGTCCTGAAACTTCACGGAAGTCAATTCAGAATATATAAAAAATATTGAGCGCAAGAAGTTCACCAGGGGGGCCACACCCTGCCCACGAGAGTGGGGGCGCACCCTACCCCCTTGGGCGCGCCCCCTACCTCGTGGGCCCCCTGGTGGCCCTCCGGTGGCCATCTTCTACTATATGGAGTCTTTCGATGAGGAAAAAATCATAAGCCATCTTCTCGGACGAAACTCCGCCGCCACGAGGCGGAACCTTGGCGGAACCAATCTAGGGCTCTGGCGGAGCTGTTCTGCCGGGGAAACTTCCCTCCCAGAGGGGTAAATCATCGCCATCGCCATCACCAACGCTCCTCTCATCGGGAGAGTGCAATCTCCATCAACATCTCCATCAGCACCATCTCCTCTCAAAACCCTAGTTCATCTCTTGTATCCAATTCTTGTCTCCTAGTCCGGGATTGGTGCTAGTAGGTTGCTAGTAGTGTTAATTACTCCTTGTAGTTGATGCTAGTTGGTTTAATTGGTGGAGGATCATATGTTCAGATCCTATATGCATATTAATACTGAAGGAAATATGCCCTAAAGGCAATAATAAAGTTATTATTTATTTCCTTATTTCATGATAAAGTTTATTATTCATGCTATAATTGTATTAACCGAAAACATAATACATTTGTGAATACATAGACAAACACAGTGTCACTAGTATGCCTCTACTTGACTAGCTTGTTGAATCAAAGATGGTTAAGTTTCCTAGCCATAGACATGAGTTGTCATTTGATTAATGGGGTCACATCATTAGAGAATGATGTGATTGACTTGACCCATTCCGTTAGCATAGCACTTGATCGTTTAGTTTGTTGCTATTGATTTCTTCATGACTTATACATGTTCCTATGACTATGAGATTATGCAACTCCCGTTTACCGGAGGAACACTTTGTGTGCTACCAAACGTCACAACGTAACTGGGTGATTATAAAGGTGCTCTACAGGTGTCTCCAAAGGTACTTGTTGGGTTGGCGTATTTCGAGATTAGGATTTGTCACTCCGATTGTCGGAGAGGTATCTTTGGGCCCTCTCGGTAATGCACATCACTTAAAGCCTTGCAAGCATTGCAAATAATGAGTTAGTTGCGATATGATGTATTACGGAACGAGTAAAGAGACTTGCTGGTAATGAGGTTGAACTAGGTATTGAGATACCGACGATCGAATCTCGGGCAAGTAACATACCGATGACAAAGGGAACAACGTATGTTGTTATGCGGTTTGACCAATAAAGATCTTCGTAGAATATGTAGGAGCCAATATGAGCATCCAGGTTCCGCTATTGGTTATTGACCGGAGACATGACTCGGTCATGTCTACATAGTTCTCGAACCCGTAGGGTTCGCACGCTTAAAGTTCGATGACAATTGTATTATGGGTTTATGTGATTTGATGTACCGAAGGTAGTTCGGAGTCCTAGATGAGATCGGGGACATGACAAGGAGTCTCGAAATGGTCGAGACGTAAAGATCGATATATTGGACAACTATATTCGGACATCGGAAAGGTTCCGAGTGATTCGGGTATTTTCGGGGGTACCGGGGAGTTACGGGAATACGAGGAAGAAGTAATGGGCCTCATGGACCAAGTGGTGGAAGAGAGGAGGCAGGGCGCGTGGCCCCCCTAGCCCAAACCGAATTGGACTAGGGGGCCGGCCCCCCTTTCCTCCTTTTCCTCCCTCTCCTTCCTTCTCCTTCTTCTCCTTCCTTTCCTCCCTAGTAGGAGTAGGAAAGGGGAGTCCTACTCCTACTAGGAGGACTCCTCCTCCTGGCGCGCCTAGGGCCGGCCGGCCTCCCCCTTGCTCCTTTATATACGGGGGGCACCCTAAGACACACAAGTTGATTGTTTCCAAGCCGTGTGCGGTGCCCCCTCCACCATAATCCACCTCGATCATATCGTAGCGGTGCTTAGGCGAAGCCCTGCGCCGGTAGCTTCATCATCATGTCATCACGCCGTCGTGCTGAACTCTCCCTCGAGCTCTGGCATCGGAGTTCGATGGGACGTCATCGAGCTGAACATGTGCTAACTCGGAGGTGTGCGTTCGGTACTTGATCGGTCGGATCATGAAGACGTACAACTACATCAACCGCGTTGTGCTAACGCTTCCGCTTTCGGTCTACGAGGGTACGTGGACAACACTCTCCCCTCTCGTTGCTATGCATCACCATGATCTTGCGTGTGCGTAGATTTTTTTGAAATTACTACGTTCCCCAACAGTGGCATCAGAGCCAGGTTTTATGCGTTGAGATATGCACGAGTAGAACACAAGTGAGTTGTGGGCGATATAAGTCATACTGCTTACCAGCATGTCATACTTTGGTTCGGCAGTATTGTTGGATGAAGCGGCCCGGGCCGACATTACGCGTACGCTTACGCGAGACTGGTTCTACCGACGTGCTTTGCACACAGGTGGCTAGCGGGTGTCAGTTTCTCCAACTTTAGTTGAACCGAGTGTGGCTACGCCCGGTCCTTGCGAAGGTTAAAACACACCAACTTGACAAACTATCGTTGTGGTTTTGATGCGTAGGTAAGAACGGTTCTTGCTAAGCCCGTAGCAGCCACGTAAAACTTGCAACAACAAAGTAGAGGACGTCTAACTTGTTTTTGCAGGGCATGTTGTGATGTGATATGGTCAAGACATGATGCTAATTTTATTGTATGAGATGATCATGTTTTGTAACCGAGTTATCGGCAACTGGCAGGAGCCATATGGTTGTCGCTTTATTGTATGCAATGCAATCGCCTGTAATGCTTTACTTTATCACTAAGCGGTAGCGATAGTCGTGGAAGCATAAGATTGGCGAGACGACAACGATGCTACGATGGAGATCAAGGTGTCAGCCGGTGACGATGGTGATCATGAAGGTGCTTCGGAGATGGAGATCACAAGTACAAGATGATGATGGCCATATCATATCACTTATATTGATTGCATGTGATGTTTATCTTTTATGCATCTTATCTTGCTTTGATTGACGGTAGCATTATAAGATGATCCCTCACTAAATTATCAAAGTATAAGTGTTCTCCCTGAGTATGCACCGTTGCGAAAGTTCTTCGTGCTGAGACACCACGTGATGATCGGGTGTGATAGGCTCTACGTTCAAATACAACGGGTGCAAAACAGTTGCACACGCGGAATACTCAGGTTAAACTTGACGAGCCTAGCATATAACAGATATGGCCTCGGAACACGGAGAAAGGTCGAGCATGAATCATATAGTAGATATGATCAACATAGTGATGTTCACCATTGAAACTACTCCATCTCACGTGATGATCGGACATGGTTTAGTTGATATGGATCACGTGATCACTTAGAGATTAGAGGGATGTCTATCTAAGTGGGAGTTCTTAAGTAATATGATTAATTGAACTTAAATTTATCATGAACTTAGTACCTGATAGTATTGCTTGTTTATGTTGATTGTAGATAGATGGCCCGTGTGTTGTTCCGTTGAATTTTAATGCGTTCCTTGAGAAAGCAAAGTTGAAAGATGATGGTAGCAATTACACGGACTAGGTCCGTAACTTGAGGATTATCCTCATTGCTGCACAGAAGAATTACGTCCTGGAAGCACCGCTGGGTGCCAGCTGCTGCGGAGCAACACCAGATGTTATGAACGTCTGGCAGAGCAAAGCTGATGACTACTCGATAGTTCAGTGTGTCATGCTTTACGGCTTAGAATCGGGACTTCAACGACGTTTTGAACGTCATGGAGCATATGAGATGTTCCAGGAGTTGAAGTTAATATTTCAAGCAAATGCCCGGATTGAGAGATATGAAGTCTCCAATAAGTTCTATAGCTGCAAGATGGAGGAGAACTCTGTCAGTGAGCATATACTCAAAATGTCTGGGTATAATAATCACTTGATTCAGATGGGAGTTAATCTTCCAGATGATTGCGTCATTGACAGAATTCTCCAATCACTGCCACCAAGCTACAAGAGCTTTGTGATGAACTATAATATGCAAGGGATGAATAAGACTATTCCCGAGCTCTTCGCAATGCTGAAAGCTGCGAGGTAGAAATCAAGAAGGAGCATCAAGTGTTGATGGTCAACAAGACCACTAGTTTCAAAGAAAAAGGGCAAAGGGAAGAAAAAGGGGAACTTCAAGAAGAAAAGCAAGCAAGTTGCTGATCAGGAGAAGAAACCCAAGTCTGGACCTAAGCCTGAAACTGAGTGCTTCTACTGCAAGCAGACTGGTCACTGGAAGCGGAACTGCCCCAAGTATTTGGCGGATAAGAAGGATGGCAAGGTGAACAAAGGTATATGTGATATACATGTTATTGATGTGTACCTTACTAGAGCTCGCAGTAGCACCTGGGTATTTGATACTGATTCTGTTGCTAATATTTGCAACTCGAAACAGGGACTACGGATTAAGCGAACACTGGCAAAGGACGAGGTGACGATGCGCGTGGGAAATGGTTCTAAAGTCGATGTGATCATGGTCGGCACGCTACCTCTACATCTACCTTCGGGATTAGTATTAGACCTAAATAATTGTTATTAGGTGCCAGCGTTGAGCATGAACATTATATCTGGATCTTGTTTAATGCGAGACGGTTATTCATTTAAATCAGAGAATAATGGTTGTTCTATTTATATGAGTAATATATTTTATGGTCATGCACCTTTGAAGAGTGGTCTATTTTTGATGAATAATGGTTGTTCTATTTCTGAAAGAGGAAAACTGAGAAACAGATTAGACAAAGAATCAATCCCAGTTTTTTCCAAACCTCCTTTGCTTTCTGACACTGAAATAATATATGCTTTTGTATCCTCTGATCTAAAGGAACATGCCGGACAAATTGGGGGTAACCTTTATATGTCTATTCGTCAAATTAACTCTACACGGGAGGGTGCCATGCAGTGTGCGCCAAATGAAAATTTTAAGCTTCGATGGACAAGATAATTTCCAAATCTCACTCCAAATAGGATTGATAGTCATATGTCCCATATCATCGGTTCTTCTTAATTTTCCCCCGTGTTGGTGTTCCCATTGCACTGCATAGGCTGATCGAACAGAAAAAGTTCAATTCTTTGAATAGCTCCAAGCGACAAAATCCGACATATCGTGTTGTGACAAAGGAATTGCAAGGACCCTTTGTGCATCAACTGGCCAGAACATTTGTGCGACCAAATTTTCATCCCAATTACTAGTAGCAGGATCAATTAAATCAGATACCCTTGAGATCAAATTACTCCCTCTCGGGTGTGATTACTTTTCTATTTGCACAATTAGGAATCCAAGCATCTGAAGGAAATATGCCCTAGAGGCAATAATAAAGTTATTATTTATTTCCTTATATATCATGATAAAAGTTTATTATTCATGCTAGAATTGTATTAACCAGAAACATAATACATGTGTGAATACATAAACAAACAGAGTGTCACTAGTATGCCTCTACTAGACTAGCTTGTTAATCAAAGATGGTTATGTTTCCTAACCATGGACAAAGAGTTGTCATTTGATTAACAGGATCACATCATTAGATGAATGATCTGATTGACATGACCCATTCCATTAGCTTAGCACCCGATCGTTTAGTATGTTGCTATTGCTTTCTTCATGACTTATACATGTTCCTATGACTATGAGATTATGCAACTCCCGTTTGCGGAGGAACACTTTGTGTGCTACCAAACGTCACAACGTAACTGGGTGATTATAAAGGAGCTCTACAGGTGTCTCCAAAGGTACATGTTGGGTTGGCGTATTTCGAGATTAGGATTTGTCACTCCGATTGTCGGAGAGGTATCTCTGGGCCCTCTCGGTAATGCACATCACAAAGCCTTGCCAACATTGCACTAATGAGTTAGTTGTGAGATGATGTATTACAGAACGAGTAAAGAGACTTGCCGGTAACGAGATGGAACTAGGTATTGAGATACCGACGATCGAATCTCGGGCAAGTAACATACCTATGACAAAGGGAACAACGTATGTTGTTATGCGGTCTGACCGATAAAGATCTTCGTAGAATATGTAGGAGCCAATATGAGCATCCAGGTTCCGCTATTGGTTATTGACCGGAGACGTGTCTCGGTCATGTCTACATTGTTCTCGAACCCGTAGGGTCCGCACGCTTAAGGTTTTGATGACAGTTATATTATGAGTTTATGAGTTTTGATGTACCGAAGTTAGTTCGGAGTCCCGGATGTGATCATGGACATAACGAGGAGTCTCGAAATGGTCGAGACATAAAGATTGATATATTAGACGGCTATATTCAGACACCGGAAGTGTTCCGGATGATTTCGGAGAAAACCGGAGAGCCGGAGGGTTACCGGAACCCTACCGGGAGAAGTAATGGGCCATATGGGCCTTAGTGGAGAGAGAGAGGGGCAGCCAGGGTGGGCCACGCGCCTCCTCCCCCCTGGTCCGAATTGGACTAGGAGAGGGGGGCCGGCACCCCCCTTTCCTTCTCCCTCCCCACTTCCTTCCCCTCCTAGTAGGAGTCCTACTCCTACTAGGAGGAGGACTCCTCCTTGGCGCGCCTATAGGGCCGGCCGGCCTCCTCCCCTTGCTCCTTTATATACGGGGGCAGGGGGCACCCCTAGACACACAAGTTGATCTTCGTGATCGTTCCTTAGCCGTGTGCGGTGCCCCCCTCCACCATATCCTCGATAATATTGTAGCGGTGCTTAGGCGAAGCCCTGCGACGGTAGAACATCAAGATCGTCACCACGCCGTCGTGCTGACGGAACTCTTCCCCGACACTTTGCTGGATCGGAGTCCGGGGATCGTCATCGAGCTGAACGTGTGCTAGAACTCGGAGGTGCCATAGTTTCGGTGCTTGATCGGTCGGGCCGTGGAGACGACTACATCAACCAAACGCTTCCGTTGTCGATCTACAAGGGTACGTAGACAACACTCTCCCCTCTCGTTGCTATGCATCACCATGATCTTGTGTGTGCGTAGGATTTTTTTTGAAATTACTACGTTCCCCAACAGTGGCATCAGAGCCACGTTTTATGCGTTGATGTAATATGCACGAGTACAACACAAGTGAGTTGTGGGAAATATAAGTCATACTGCTTACCAGCATGTCACACTTTGGTTCGGCGGTATTGTTGGATGAAGCGGCCCGGGCCGACATTACGCGTACGCTTACGCGAGACTGGTTTTACCGCCGTGCTATGCACACAGGTGACTAGCGGGTGTCAGTTTCTCCAACTTTAGTTGAACTGAGTGTGGCTACGCCCGGTCCTTGTGAAGGTTAAAACAACACCAACTTGACAAACTATCGTTGTGGTTTTGATGCGTAGGTAAGAACGGTTCTCGCTAAGCCCGTAGCAGCCACGTAAAATTTGCAACAACAAAGTAGAGGACGTCTAACTTGTTTTTGTAGGGCATGTTGTGATGTGATATGGTCAAGACATGATGCTAAATTTTAGTGTATGAGATGATCATGTTTTGTAACCGAGTTATCGGCAACTGGCACGAGCCATATGGTTGTCGCTTTATTGTATGAAATGCAATCGCCCTGTAATGCTTTACTTTATCACTAAGCGGTAGCTATAGTCATGGAAACATAAGATTGGCGAGACGACAACGATGCTACGATGGAGATCAAGGTGTCACGCTGGTGACGATGGTGATCATGAAGGTGCTTCGGAGATGGAGATCACAAGCACAAGATGATGATGGCCATATCATATCACTTATATTGATTGCATGTGATGTTTATCTTTTATGCATCTTATCTTGCTTTGATTGACGGTAGCATTATAAGATGATCCCTCACTAAATTATCAAAGTATAAGTGTTCTCCCTGAGTATGCACCGTTGCGAAAGTTCTTCGTGCTGAGACACCACGTGATGATCGGGTGTGATAGGCTCTACGTTCAAATACAACGGGTGCAAAACAGTTACACACGCGGAATACTCAGGTTAAACTTGACGAGCCTAGCATATAACAGTTATGGCCTCGGAACACGGAGACCTAAAGGTCGAGCATGAATCATATAGTAGATATGATCAACATAGTGATGTTCACCGTTGATACTACTCCATCTCACGTGATGATCGGACATGGTTTAGTTGATATGGATCACGTGATCACTTAGAGGATTAGATGGATGTCTATCTAAGTGGGGGTTCTTAAATAATATGATTAATTGAACTTAAATTTATCATGAACTTAGTACCTGATAGTATCTTGCTTGTTTATGTTGATTGTAGATAGATGGCCCGTGTTGTTGTTCCGTTGAATTTTAATGCGTTCCTTGAGAAAGCAAAGTTGAAAGATGATGGTAGCAATTACACGGACTGGGTCCGTAACTTGAGGATTATCCTCATTGCTGCACAGAATAATTACGTCCTGGAAGCACTGCTGGGTGCCAGGCCTGCTGCTGGAGCAACACCAGATGTTATGAATGTCTGGCAGAGCAAAGCTGATGACTACTCGATAGTTCAGTGTGCCATGCTTTACGGCTTAGAACCGGGTCTTCAACGACGTTTTGAACGTCATGGAGCATATGAGATGTTCCAGGAGTTGAAGTTAATATTTCAATAAAATGCCCGGATTGAGAGATATGAAGTCTCCAATAAGTTCTATAGCTGCAAGATGGAGGAGAATAGCTCAAGCAGTGAGCATGTGCTCAGATTGTTTGGGTACTACAATCGCTTGAATCAAGTGGGAGTTAATCTTCCAGAAAAAATAGTGATTGACAGAATTCACTAGTCACCATCACCAAGTTAGTAGAACTTCTTGATGAACTATAATATGCAAGGGATAATGGAAACGATTCCCAAGCTCTTCGTGGTGCTGAAATCGACGAAGGTAGAAATCAAGAAAAACATCAAGTGTTGATGGTAAACAAAAACCACTAGTTTCAAGTAAAGGGACAAAGGGAAGAAAGGGGAACTTAAAGAAGAACGGCAAGCAAGTTGCTGCTCAGGTGAAAAAACCCAAGTCTGGACCTAAGCCTGAAACTGAGTGCTTCTACTGCAGAGGGACTGGTCACTGGAAGCGGAACTACCCCAAGAAATTGGCGGATTTGAAGGATGGCAAAGTGAACATAGGTATATTTGATATACATGTTATTGATGTGTACTTTACTAGTGTTTATAGCAACCCTTCAGTATTTGATACTAGTTTAGTTGCTAAGAATAGTAACTCGAAACGGGAGTTGCAGAATGAACAGAGACTAGTTAAGGGTGAAGTGACGATGTGTATTGGAAATGGTTCCAAGATTGATATGATCATCATCAGACACTCCCTATACTTTCGGGATTAGTGTTAAACCTAAAATAAATGTTATTTAGTGTTTGCGTTGAGCATGAATATGATTGGATCATGTTTATTGCAATACGGTTATTCATGTAAGTTAGAGAATAATTGTTGTTCTGTTTACATGAATAAAACCTTCTATGGTCATACACCCAATGAAAATGGCTTGTTGGATCTCGATCGTGGTGATACACATTTTCATAATATTGAAGCCAAAAGATGCAAAGTTAATAATGATAGTGCAACTTATTTGTGGCACTGCCGTTTAGGTCATATTGGTGTAAAGCGCATGAAGAAAATCCATGCTGATGGGCTTTTGGAATCACTTGATTATGAATCAGTTAATGCTTGCGAACCATGCCTCATGGGCAAGATGACTAAGACTCTGTTCTCCGGAATAATGGAGCGAGCAACAGATTTGTTGGAAATCATACATACAGATGTGTGTGGTCCGATGAATATTGAGGCTCGCGGCGGGTATCATTATTTTCTGATCTTCATAGATGATTTGAGTAGATATGAGTATATCTACTTGATGAAACACAAGTCTGAAACATTTGAAAAGTTCAAAGAATTTCAGAGTGAAGTGGAGAATCATCGTAACAAAAATAAAAGTTTCTATGATATGATCGCAGAAGTAAAATATTTGAGTTACGAGTTTGGCCTTCAGTTAAAACAATGTGAAATAGTTTCACTACACACGCCACCTGGAACACCACAGTGTAATGGTGTGTCTGAACATCGTAACTGTACTTTATTAGATATGGTGTGATCTATGACGTCTCTTACCGATTTACCACTATCGTTTTGGGGTTATGCATTAGAGACAGCTACATTGACGTTAAATAGGGCACCATCTAAATCCGTTGAGACGACACCGTATGAACTTTGGTTTGGCAAGAAACCTAAGCTGTCGTTTCTTAAAGTTTGAGGTTGCAATGCTTATGTGAAAAAGTTTCAACCTGATAAGCTCAAACCCAAATCGGAGAAGTGCGTCTTCATAGGATACCCAAAATAAAATGTTGGGTACACCTTCTATCACAGATCCGAAGGCAAGATATTCATTGCTGACAATGGATGCTTTCTAGAGAAGGAGTTTCTCTCGAAAGAAGTGAGTAGGAGGAAAGTAGAACTTGATGAGGTAACTGTACCTGCTCCCTTGTTGGAAAGTAGTTCATCACAGAAATCTGTTCCTGTGACTACTACACCAATTAGTGAGGAAGCTAATGATGATGATCATGTAACTTCAGATCAAGTTACTACCGAACCTCGTAGGTAAACCAGAGTGAGATCCGCACTAGAGTGGTACGGTAATCCTGTTCTCGAGGTCATGTTACCTAACCATGATGAACCTACGAACTATGAGGAAGCGATGATGAGCCCAGATTCCGCGAAATGGCTTGAGGCCATGAAATCTGAGATGAGATCCATTTATAAGAACAAAGTATGGACTTTGATTGACTTGCCCAAAGATAGGCGAGCCATTGAGATTAAATGGATCTTCAAGAGGAAGACGGACACTCATAGCAGTGTTACTATGTACAAAGCTAGAATTGTTGCAAAAAGGTTTTCGACAAGTACAAGGTGTTGACTACGATGAGAGTTTCTCACTCGTATCTATGCTTAAGTCTGTCCGAATCATGTTAGAAATTGCCACATTTTATGAAATCAGGAAAATGGATAAACAAAACTGCATTACTTAATGGATTTATTAAAGAAGAGTTGTATATGATGCAACCAAAAGGTTTTGTCAATCCTAAAGGTGCTAACAAAATATGCAAGCTCCAGCGATCCATCTATGGACTGGTGCAAGCATCTCGGAGTTGGAATATACGCTTTGATAAGTTGATCAAAGCATATAGTTTTATACAAACTTGCGGTGAAGCCTGTATTTACAAGAAAGTGAGTGGGAGCACTACAACATTTCTGATAAGTATATGTATATGACATATTATTGATCGGAGATAATGTAGAATTATTTTGCAAATCATAAAGGAATGTTTCAAAGGAGTTTTTCAAAGAAAGACCTCGGTGAAGCTGCTTACATATTGAGCATCAAGATCTATAGAGATAGATCAAGACGCTTGATAAGTTTTTCAATGAGTACATACCTTGACAAGATTTTGAAGTAGTTCAAAATGGAAAGTCAAAGAAGGAGTTCTTGCCTGTGTTACAAGGTGTTGAGTAAGACACAAAACCCGACCACGGCAGAAGATAGAGAGAGATGAAAGTCATTCCCTATGCCTCAGCCATAGGTTCTATAAAGTATGACATGTTGTGTACCAGACCTATTGTATACCCTGCCTTGAGTTAGGCAAGGGAGTACAATAGTGATATAGGAGTAGATCACTTGACATTGGTCAAAATTATCCTTAGTGGAATAAGGATATGTTTCTCGATTATGGAGGTGCCAAAAGGTTCGTCATAAAAGTTTACGTCGATGCAAATTTTGACACTGATCCAGATGACTCAAAGTCTCAATCTGGATACATGGATACATATTGAAAGTGGGAGCAATTATCTAGAGTAGCTTAGTGCAGAGCATTGTTGACATAGAAATTTGCAAAATACTTACGGATCTGAATGTGGCAGACCCGTTGACTAAACTTCTCTCACAAGCAAAACATGATCACACCTTAGTACTCTTTGGGTGTTAATCACATAGCGATGTGAACTAGATTATTGACTCTAGTAAACCCTTTGGGTGTTGGTCACATGATGTGTGAACTATGGGTGTTAATCACATGGTGATGTGAACCGATGTTAAATCACATGCGATGTGAACTAGATTATTGACTCTAGTGCAAGTGGGAGACTGAAGGAAATATGCCCTAGAGGCAATAATAAAGTTATTATTTATTTCCTTATTCATGATAAATGTTTATTATTCATGCTAGAATTGTATTAACCGGAAACATAATACATGTGTGAATACATAGACAAACAGAGTGTCACTAGTATGCCTCTACTTGACTAGCTCGTTGATCAAAGATGGTTATGTTTCCTACCATAGACATGAGTTTTCATTTGATTAACGGGATCACATCATTAGGAGAATGATGTGATTGACTTGACCCATTCCGTTAGCATAGCACTTGATCGTTTAGTTTGTTGCTATTGCTTTCTTCATGACTTATACATGTTCCTATGACTATGAGATTATGCAACTCCCGTTTACCAGAGGAACACTTTGTGTGCTACCAAACGTCACAACGTAACTGGGTGATTATAAAGGTGCTCTACAGGTGTCTCCAAGGTACTTGTTGGGTTGGCGTATTTCGAGATTAGGATTTGTCACTCCGATTGTCGGAGAGGTATCTCTGGGCCCTCTCGGTAATGCACATCACTTAAGCCTTGCAAGCATTGCAACTAATGAGTTAGTTGCGGGATGATGTATTACGGAACGAGTAAAGAGACTTGCCGGTAACGAGATTGAACTAGGTATTGAGATACCGACGATCGAATCTCGGGCAAGTAACATACCGATGACAAAGGGAACAACGTATGTTGTTATGCGGTTTGACTGATAAAGATCTTTGTCGGTGTCAAAAGCAGCGGATCTCGGGTAGGGGGTCCCGAACTGTGCATCTAAGGCGGATGGTAACAGGAGGCAGGGGACACGATGTTTTACCCAGGTTCGGGCCCTCATGATGGAGGTAAAACCCTACGTCCTGCTTGATTTATTCTTGATGATACAAGTATTACAAGAGTTGATCTACCACGAGATCGGGGAGGCTAAACCCTAGAAGCTAGCCTATGGTATGATTGTCTGTTATCCTACGGACTAAAACTCTCTGGTTTATATAGACACCGGAGAGGGTTAGGGTTACACAAGGTCGGTTACAAAGGAGGAGATATCCATATCCGTACTGCCTAGCTTGCCTTCCACGCCAAGTAGAGTCCCATCCGGACACGAGACGAAGTCTTCAATCTTGTATCTTCATAGTCCAACAGTCCGGCCAAAGGATATAGTCCGTCTGTCCGGAGACCCCCTAATCCAGGACTCCCTCAGTAGCCCCTGAACTAGGCTTCAATGACGATGAGTCCGGCGCGTAGTATTGTCTTCGGCATTGCAAAGCGGGTTCCTCCTCCGAATACACCACAGAAGAATTTGAATACAAGGATAGTGTCCGACCCTGCAAAATAAGTTCCACATACCACCGTAGAGAGAATAATATTTCCACAAATCTAATCTGCTGACTTGTTTGGCAACATGACATTAAGCCATGGCCCGGTGATTATTCGAACCGTTTCCTTTAACTAGCCCCACACATAACGCGAGGCAGTTTTTCGACATGTCTTGTCAAAGCAGAGATCGTGTCCCCTTATTATGGGATCCTCATCAATACGGGCGTGGGTAACCCAACCGCGCCATCGATTACGGCGCTTGGGGGATAAGCGAGTTTTACCAGGCTAGTGGGGGTGCATAGTTTCGGCCGCCCTTATAAAGGGACAAGGTTTAACCTTTTTCTACCCACGCCTTCTTCCTCCTTTCTCATCCACTCTTGCGCACTCGAGCTCCAGCGCCCAAGTCCGCATTTCCCACCTCAACCTTCTCCAACCATGTCCGGAGCGGGAGGCAGGTGGATGGTCTCCTCCGTCATGGAGGGACACATCAAGAAGCTGAGGAGAGCCGGATACCTGCCCGATGACATCGTGCACCGGCTCCCAGATGAGGGGCAGCTCATCCCCACCCCTAGGCCCCACGAGAGGGTGGTGTTCCTTACCCATTTCCTCCGCAGACTGGGATTCCCTCTCCACCCATTCGTCCGGGGGCTCATGTTCTACTATGGCCTGGATTTCCATGATCTGTCCCCGAACTTCATCCTCAACATCTCGGCGCTTATCGTCGTGTGCGAGGCCTTCCTCCGCATCAAGCCCCACTTTGGCTTATGGCTGAAGACCTTCAATGTCAAGCCGAAGGTAGTGAGCGGCCGCCAGGCGGAGTGCGGAGGCGCCATGGTGGGCAAGATGCCCAACGTCACATGGCTCGAGGGCTCCTTTGTGGAGACCATAAAGGGGTGGCAATCGGGGTGGTTCTATATCACCGAGCCGCGTGACCTGCATGGGCAGCGACCCTCGAGTTCCGATCTAGCATTCCCACGCGGCTCACCTCCTGGCAAGAGAAGGGCCTATCCTGGGGTAGTTCGGGAGAGCTGACCGGACTCCAAACATGTATCCAAAACATGGTGAGCAAGAAGCTCAAACTCGTCAACGTAGTCCAGGTCATGCTCATCCGCCAGATCCTCCCGTGTCAACAACGGGCTTTCAACTTGTGGGAGTTCGACCCGGCCCAGCACCAAACTCTGAATAGGCTCATCGACACAACACACGAGGATGCCTGGAAGGTGCTATTCAAGGGCGTCGAGGTTCCCCCTCCCACTACCGAGGATCGTGGATTCTGCGCAAAGCGCCAAGCCAGCGCGGTAAGCTGTTTTACCTCTTACAGGATACTTGTTTTTCATAGTTTGACTCTATGCGGGATCTAAGCTCCCGTACCTTTGATAGGACTGGCAGGAGATGGCCGGGCAGATCGACTGTCCAGCTCCTTTACCCAAAGGCCCAGCAGACGCTCTCCTGACGGAGATTGTCGGTGTCAAAACCGGCAGATCTCGGGTAGGGGGTCCCAAACTGTGCGTCTAGGCCGGATTGGTAACAGGAGGCAGGGGACACGAAGTTTTACCCAGGTTCGGCCCTCTCGATGGAGGTAAAACCCTACGTCCTGCTTGATTAATATTGATGATATGGGTAGTACAAGAGTAGATCTACCACGAGATCAGAGAGGCTAAACCCTAGAAGCTAGCCTATGGTATGATTGTTGATGTGTATGCTGTCCTACGGACTAAAACCCTCCGGTTTATATAGACACCGGATAGGGTTAGGGTTACATAGAGTCGGTTACAATGGTAGGAGATCTGAACATCCGTATCGCCAAGCTTGCCTTCCACGCCAAGGAAAGTCCCTTCCGGACACGGGACGAAGTCTTCAATCTTGTATCTTCATAGTCCAGGAGTCCGGCTGAAGGTATAGTTCGGCTATCCGAACACCCCCTAATCCAGGACTCCCTCAGTAGCCCCTGAACCAGGCTTCAATGACGACGAGTCCGGCGCGCAATTGTCTTCGGCATTGCAAGGCGGGTTCCTCCTCCAAATACTTCATAGAAGATCTTGAACACAAAGATAGTGTCCGGCTCTGCAAAATAAGTTTCCACATATTGCCATAGAGAGAATAATAATATTAACACAAATCTAATCTGCTAACGTATTCCGTGGTGCGACACGCCATGGCCAAGCCTTTATCCAAATCGTTTCATTATCCCACCTCAGCATGTTATGCGAGGCGGTTTCCTTGGCACGTCTTGTCAAAGCAGAGATCATGTCCCTTTATTCCGGGATTCTCATCAACACGGGTGTGGGTAACCCAACCGCGCCTTTGATTACGACGCTTGGAGATAAGCAAGTTTTACCAGGCTGTTGGGGACACATAACCGTGTCCACCCATATAAGGGGATAAGGATCCACCTTTTCACCCACGCCTACTTCCTCCTCTGCCTATCCATTCTTGCGCACTCGAGCTCCAGCGCCCAAGTCCGCACTACCACCTCGACCTTCTCCAGTCATGTCCGGAGCGGGAGGCAAGTGGATGGTCTCCTCCGTCACGGAGGGTCACATAAAAAAGCTGAGGAAGGCCGAATACCTGGCCAGCGACATCGCGCACCGACTCCCCGAGAAGGGACAGCTCATCCCCACTCTTAGGCCCCATGAGAGGGTGGTATTTCTCCCCCATTTCCTCCGCGGACTTGGCTTCCCTCTGCATCCATTTGTCCGGGGGCTCATGTTCTACTACGGCCTGGATTTCCATGATCTGGCCCCGAACTTCGTCCTCAACATCTCGGCGTTTATCGTCGTGTGCGAGGCTTTCCTCCGCATCCGCCCTCATTTCGGCTTATGGCTAAAGACCTTCAACGTCAAGCCAAAGGTGGTGCGCGGCAGCCAGGCGGAGTGCGGCGGTGCCATGGTTGGCAAGATGGCCAGCGTCCTGTGGCTCTAGGGCTCCTTTGTGGAGACCCTGAAGGGGTGGCAATCGGGGTGGTTCTATATCACCGAGCCGTGCGACCCCGAATGGGTCGCAGCCCCTGAGTTTCGGTCCGGACCCCCTACGCGGCTCACCTCCTGGAAGGAGACCGGCCTGTCGTGGGGTAAAAAAGGAGAGCTGACCGGACTCCAAACATGCATCCAAACCCTGGTGGACAAGAAGCTCAAGCTTGTCAATGTAGTCCAGGTTATGCTCATCCGCCTGATCCTCCCGTGTCAACGACGGGCCTTCAACCTGTGGGAGTTCGACCCGGCGCAGCATCAAACTCTAAATAGGCTCTTTGACATGACGTACGAAGATTCCTGGAGGATGCTTTTCAAGGGCGCCGAGGCTCCCGCATCCGCTGCCGAGGATCGCGGATTCAGTACTCAGCATCACGCTCATGCGGTAAGCCGTTTTTGTCCTTTTACAGGGTATCAGTTTTTCATAGTTTGACTCTATGCGGGATCTGAGTTCCCTTATCTTTGATAGGATTGGGTGGCGACGTCCGGACAGATCAACTGTCCGGCTCCTCTGCCCGAAGGCCCAGCGGACGCTCGCTTGGCGAAGCTGCTGGTTCCGGCGCCCTATGTGGTGCCGGAGAAGAAGGCCACGAAAAGGGCCACGGGGACTCGAAAGAGTGCCCGGCGCCAGGAGGTGTCGGACTCATCATCCGACGGTCCCGAAGCGCCTTCCTCTCGTGAAGACGAGGAGGAAGAAGAAGAGACCTCTCCCCCTCCAGCGGGAGGAGAGAAGAAAAGGAAGGCCGCCCTCTCAAGGAGGCCGGAGGGTCCAAGAAGGGGAAAACCCTTCCTCCGGACTGCTCCACCGACGCCGACGACGCGAAGAGGAGTGGCAGCCCAGGGCCAAGCCCCTGGCGAAATCGTAAGTGTCCGGATACCGGGGTAATTCATAGTATTCGTTTTTGCACAGCTTTCCCTTATGTCGAATATTTATGCAGCCCACCCAAAGACCGGCTCGACGCATCGTCGAGCGGCTCACTGGACCCGTCGGAGGTGAACTCGCTTCCGACGGCTTCATCCCCCCGCCCTGCGGACGACACCGAAGTGTTGTCCCAACAGGTTCCAAGCGGGAGGAGGTGGTCCTGGAGGCGCCGCAAGGCGACCTCCCGGACTCCAGGAGTAAAGGGGATGAAACCCCCCAGGGCTCCAAGTCCGGCTTAAGGCCGGACACAGCTCCGGAATCTTCAAGGGTTCCAGAGTCCGGCGGGCGAACCTCCTTCCAAGAGGAGCAAGCCTACCGTGCCGGTGACCTCCGTCCAACCGGAGGCGCCGGACAATATGTTGGAGGCGCTCCAAGGTGCCTCCATCGACGAGGGGCACCGCACTATTATGAGTGCGGTGATCCAGAAGGTTCAGTCCGCCAAAAGCGGACTGACTGAAGCTTGTACAAGCCTTTTAACAGGCTTTGAGGTAAGTAAAGAATGTTCAAATAAATGTTACCGCATAGACAGTAGCCCCTGATGCTCTGTTGGGCGTTCGGGAAGAAAAGCCGAATAGAGGATCAAAGAATTCGCAGGAGTCTAACAAAAGGAGTCAATATGCGTATGCAGGCTTCTCTGCTAGCGTCCGCCGCACTGACTGCGGAAGTGGACGTGCTGAAGCAGAGCCTCGAGAAGTCCGAGCAAGAGCTCGGGCGTGCCAAGAAGCAGCTCGAGGAGAAGGAAGGTAAGAAATACCCTGTTTGAATATGTATATAAAAAAGGTGCAATTGCAAAAAATGACAGGATTGACATGGCTATTGTAGGGGCCACGTCTGAGGTGGCGACCCTTAAGCAAGCGCTGCTCGAGGCCGAGAAGAGTGCGGCCGTGGAGCGCACCGAGCGGGAGAGGTATGAGGCTGAGGTTGGCAAGGTGCGGCAAGAGCTCCAGGTTCTCATGAAGAAACATGAGAGTTTGGAGCTTGACTCGAAGACGCGAGCGTCCGAGCTCGCGGCAGCTATAGAAAATGCCAAGTCTGCCAAGGCCGAGTCCCAGAAGACCCTCCAGGAGTTGGATGAGGTGAAGAAGATTGCGGCGGGTAAGGCATTCTTTATGCAAAGCAAACACATAAACATGAGTTACCTGTTACTTACCCGAATCCGGAGCTCTCCAGGAGCGTTCGCAGATCTTCCCCGGAGTGTATCTGATGCCGCCGCATTCTATCGAGCCGAGGAGGGCAGCTCGACGGAGAAGGTGTTCTGGTCTCAGTACGCTGAGGCCGGACACCCCGTGCCCCTGAGCGACCAGCTGAAGCAACTGGTCGAGCTCCACAAGGCGGCCGAACAGGCCATGAAGGGCCTCATAGTTCAGCTGTGGCCTGGAGGGCTCTGCCTGGGAGCTATTTCGGGCTGGTGCGGCGGCTGGTGGAGGCCTGTCCAAGGCTCGAAGTCATCAAGCGCTCCGTCTGCATTGAAGGTGCCCGTAGGGCCCTTGCCCGTGCTAAGGTGCACTGGGGCAAGCTGGATGCTGAGAAGCTTGTGAAGGACGGGCCACCGCCGGGGAAAGAGCATCGCAAGCCCGAGAATTATTATAAGGATGTTCTGAAGGGTGCCCGCCTTGTGGCGGATGAATGTTCAGGATGTAATTTTTGAGTAAAACTCGCTCGTTTTGTCCTGTGCGCTGAAAACTTGTTCATATGCGCTAAGCAATGCTGCTTGAATTTAAAATATTACCTTCTGTGCGGCTGTTTATCATACTGAGAGATGGCGAGTCGTCGGCTTCTGCCCCCGCGCACTAGTGCTGGGGTGTTCGGGGATAAACCTGGGTGCCTCTTTTTCCCATATTTGGGTCCTTCGAGGGAGGCGCTCAGCCCACGACTTGGAGGGAGAGGGAAAAAGAAAAAAACGGGGAGAGGGGAAAAGAAAAGAAGAAGGGGGAGGACAGAGATAGGGGGGAAAAGAAAAAGGGTATTTTTTTTTAGGGGGGGGGGGGGGAGGAGGGGGGGGGGAAGGAAAGATAGGGGGAAAAAACAGAAGAGAGAAGGAAAAAGGGAGGGCTCAGCCCAACGAACAAGGCAATCGACTATAATGCGTGAACACTCTCACTTAGCCATAGAATTCTATAATTTTAAATTTCGGCGAAGCCCCTGGTATTCGGAAGACCGAGTTCGGGGCGCTATCCACGCCTTGGCCGGACAGAGCCGGCTCCTCGCCCTAAGCGGCATAAGTCTTTAGGGACTCGAAAAACCTCTCGAACAGCGACCAGCTCTCGCTTCATCATGACAGTCAGTTTTAGCTTTCTCCACTGAGGTGCTCGACCCAGCTCAACTGGGGCACAATCGCAGTGGTTCTCCTAGTGCTACCTTAGCCGATATAGCGGAACGTAAGGCACCAAAACATAGGAGCCGGGCAAACCCAACTATTGACCCAAGACATGATTCGGAGCCGATGCATATAATGCTATAAGTTCGGGGTGACGCACTTGTTAAAGTGTTCGGACTTCTCACATATTGAGGGGTACTAAGCCCCTGGCGTATTTTGGCCGTACCAAAGTGTACGGGTGCAACATGTCATTAAGGAACATATATATATTAAAAAAAGGTAATGCAAAAATAGACAAAAGCTATGCATTGTTTCATTAAAATAGCTGCGATCAAAGCAGAACGATACAAGGTAATGCGATAAACGAAAAGTTGGACTATTTAACATGTCTGCTCAGGGGCAAGCTGCGGGATAGTATGCGAAACAGGTATACTGCTCGTGATAGAGACCACCTGGGATTTCCGTAATGCGGCATGGCTTGTCTGCTTCCCTGGTCCTTGCATCGTTTGTGCGGCAATTGAACTGCCGAACAAGCCTTCCGAAGAGTAGAGTCCTGGAAGTAAGAGAAAAGTATAAAAAAGTCGGCAGCCCCTGGTGCGGTTTAAGCCGTGTTTTGGGCGTGCCGTGATGGTGCCCCTCCCCCTATGCCCATGGTATTTCTAGAGGCGTAGTTATGTACGCGAAGTACTGGCGTCGCCTTTTTGCGGGGGTTGGGGTTGGGGCCGCATTGCTACGCCTGCTCGGAACGTGCCAGGCGGTCTTGTTGTAGGTTACTCGGGCGCGCTTGACGGTGTCCGGACGTTTAATGGCCGGACTGGAGAACTGCCTGGAGAGGCTGCTTTGTACTTCCGCTGCAAGGGCCGCCGTGTGCTCCTCCGTTCGGAGGGAGCGTTCGGTGTTTCCATTGACCGTAATTACTCCTCGAGGGCCTGGCATCTTGAGCTTAAGGTATGCGTAGTGCGGTACGCATTGAACTGGTGAATGCGGTTCGCCCGAGCAGTGCATGATAGCCACTGCGGAACGGGACTATGTCGAAGATTAACTCCTCGCTTCGGAAATTATCCGGGGATCCGAAGACCACTTCAAGTGTGACTGAGCCTGTACAGTTGGCCTCTACACCTGGTATTACGCCTTTAAAGGTCGTTTTGGTGGGCTTAATCCTCGAGGGATCTATGCCCATTTTCCGCACTGTATCCTGGTAAAGCAGGTTCAGGCTACTGCCGCCGTCCATAAGGACTCTAGTGAGATGAAATCCGTCAATAATTGGGTCGAGACCAATGCGGCGAATCCGCCATGACGGATGCTAGTGGGGTGGTGTCTTCGATCAAAGGTGATCGGGCAGGAGGACCATGGGTTGAACTTTGGGGCGACTGGCTCTACCGCATATACGTCCCTTAACGCGCGCTTCCGCTCCCTTTTGGGGACGTGGGTGGCGTATATCATGTTCACCGTCCGCACTTGTGGGGGAAAACCCTTCTGTCCATTGTTGTTCGGCGGCCGGGGCTCCTCGTCGTCGTCGCTATGCAACCCCTTGTCTTCATTGTCAGCGCTTAATCTGCCTGCCTGCTTGAACACCCAGCAATCCCTGTTGGTGTGATTGGCTGGGCTTTTCGGGGGTGCTGTGTATTTGGCACAAGCGGTCGAGTATTCGGTCCAAACTGGACGGGCCCCTAGGATTCCTTTTGAATGATTTTTTCCGCTGATTGGATTTAGAGCCTCTGAATCCGGCATTAACTGTCGTATCCTTAGCATTGTCGCCGTTGATGCGGCGCTTCTGTTGGTTGCGACGCGACCTGCCACTAATGTCCCTGGTGTCCGAACGACCAGGGTTCTTGGTCATATTGTTTCTACGAGAAAGCCAGCTGTCTTCTCCCGCGCAAAAGCGGGTCATGAGTGCCATGAGTGCTGCCATAGATTTCGGCTTCTCTTGTCCTAGGTGCCGAGCAAGCCACTCGTCACGGATATAATGCTTGAAGGCTGCTAAGGCTTCTGCGTCCAGATAGTCGAGTATTTGATTTTTCTTTGTTAGGAACTGTGTCCAGAATTTCCTGGCCAATTCGTCTGGCTGCTGAATTACGTGGCTTAGGTCGTCAGCGTCTGGGGGTCGCACATAAGTGCCCTAGAAATTGTCGAGGAATGCGGCTTCCAGGTCCTCCCAATAGCTAATTGACCCTGTTGGCAGGCTGTTAAGCCACTGCCGAGCTAGTCCTTTAAGCTTGAGTGGGAGGTATTTGATGGCATGGAAATCATCGTCGGCTTCTGCCCCCATGCCACGAGTGCTGGGGTGTTCGGGATAAACCTGAGCACTCTTGTTCCCATTTTTGGGTCCTTCGAGGGAGGTGCTCAGCACAACGAACTATAATGCGTTATCACTCTCACTTAGCCATAGAATTCTATAATTTTAAATTTAGGCAAAGCCCCTAGTATTCGGAAGGCCGAATCTGAGGCGCGATACACGCCTTAAGCCGAACAGGGCCGACTCCTCGCTCCAAGCGGCATAAGTCTTTAAGGACTCGAAAACCTCTCGAACAGCGACCAGTCTCTCGCCTTATCATGACAGTCAGTTTTAGCTTTCTCTACTAAGGTGCTTAGCCCAGCTGAACCGGGGCACAATCGCAGTAGTTCTCCCAGTGCTACCTTAGCCGATATAGCGGAACGTAAGGTACCAAAACATGGGAGCCGGGCAAACACAACTGTTGACCAAAGACATGATTCGGAGCTGATGCATATAATGCTATAAGTTTGGGGTGCCGCACTTGTGAAAGTGTTCGGACTTCTCAAACCATATTGTGGGGTACTTAAGCCCCTGGTGTATTGGTCGTACCAGAGTGTACGGGTGCTGGATGTCACGAATGAACATATATATATATATAAGGAAGAATGCAATAAAAGCCTTAATGCAATGCATTGTTTATTAAAAAATGTGCGTTAGAGCAGAATGATATAGGTAGTGTGATAAGCAAAAAGTTAGGACTATGTCCCCTCCAAGGGCAAGCTGAGGAATAATATTAAAGCAAGTATTTCACTCGTTATCGTAATCCACCTGGGAGTTCCATGGTGTGATGTAGCTTTCTGCCTCCTTGGTTGTTGTATCATGTGTTCGGCAATCATGCTGCCGGACAGGGTTTCCAGAGATTAATGTCCTGAAAGAGAGAAAAATAACAAAGTGGGAAGCCCCTAGTGCGGTTTAAGCCGCGTCTTGGGGCGTGTCGTAGTCGTGCCCCCTCCCTACCTGTGCCCATGGTATTTTCAATGCGTAATTATGTATGCGTGGCATGAGTTTCGCCGTTTGGCTTGGGCCGGGGTGGGGCCGCATTGCTATGCGAGCTCAGAACGTGCCAGACGGTCCTGTTGCCAATTACTCTGGGCGCGCTTGAAGGTGTTCGGGTCCTTAAACGCCGAACTAGTGGATTGCCTTAAGAGGCTGCTTTGCGCTTCCGCTGCGAGGGCCGCAGTGTGCTCCTCCATTCGGAGAGAGCGCTCTGTGTTTCCATTAACTTTAATGACCCCCTGAGGTCCTGGCATCTTGAGCTTGAGGTATGCATAATGCGGTACCGCATTGAATCTCGAGAATGCGGTTTGCCCGAGCAGTGCATGATAACCACGGCGGAACGGGACTATATCGAAGATTAACTCTTCGCTTCAGAAGTTATCCAGGGATCCGAAGACCACTTCCAGTGTGACTGAGCCCGTGCAATGGGCCTCTACACCTGGTATGATGCCTTTAAAGGTCGTTTTTGTGGGTTTGATCCTCGAGGGGTCTATACCCATTTTGCGCACCGTGTCCTGGTAAAGCAGGTTCAGGCTGCTGCCGCCATCCATAAGGACTCGAGTGAGGTGAAATCCGTCAATAATTGGTTCTAAGACCAGTGCGGCGAATCCGCCATGACAGATACTAGTGGGGTGGTCCCTGCGATCGAAGGTGATCGGACAGGAGAACCATGGGTTGAACTTTGGGGCGACTGGCTCCAACGTATATACGTCCCTGAGCGCACGCTTCCGCTCCCTCTTGGGGATGTGGGTTGTGTATATCATGTTCACCGTCCGCACTTGTGGGGGGAACCTCTTCTGTCCTCCAGTATTTGGCTGCTGGGGCTCCTCCTCGTCATCGCTATGTGGCCCCTTATCTTTGTTTTCGGCAATTAATTTGCCGGCCTGCTTGAACACCCAACAATCCCTCTTGGTGTGGTTGGCTGGTTTGTCGGGGGTGCCGTGTATTTGACACGAGCGATCGAGTATACGGTCCAAACTGGACGGGCCCAGAGTGCTTCTTTTGAATGGCTTTTTCCGCTGACCAGGTTTAGAGCCTTTGAATCCGGCATAGACTGCCATATCCTCGGTATTGTCGCTGTTAATGCGGCGCTTATGTTTGTTGCGACATGACCTGCTACTGCCATCCTTGGTATCCGAAGTACCACGGTTCTTTGATATGTTATTACTGCGATCCAGCCAGCTGTCTTCTCCCGCACAAAAGCGGGTCATGAGTGTCGTGAGGGCTGCCATAGATTTCAGCTTTTCCTAACCAAAGTGACGGGCTAGCCACTCGTCGCGGATGTTGTGTTTAAAAGCTGCTAGGGCCTCTGCATCCGGACAGTCGACGATTTGATTTTTCTTTGTTAGGAACCATGTCCAGAATTGTGTCTGGCCGATTCCTCTGGCTACTGAATTATGTGGCTCAGGTCATCGGCGTCTGGTGGTCGCACATAGGTGCCCTGGAAGTTGTCGAGGAATGCGGCTTCCAGGTCTTCCCAACACCCAATGGATTCTGCTGGCAAGCTGTTGAGCCAATGCCGAGCTAGTCCTTTAAGCTTGAGTGGGAGGTATTTGATGGCGTGTAGATCGTCACCATGGGCCATGTGGATATGAAGGAGATAGTCCTCAATCCATACCGCAGGATCTGTCGTACCATCATATGATTCAATATTCACGGGTTTGAAACCCTTTGGGATTTTATGATCCATTACTTCATTTGTGAAGCATAGTGGGTGTGCAGCGCCTCTGTACTGGGCTATATCACGACGCAGCTCGAATGAGTTTTGTCTATTGTGTTTGGCCCGGCCAGATTTACTTTTACTGTATTCGGCGTGACGGTTATCGTCTCGTGTAGTGGGGTGCCCACGTGATCCGTAGATCGGTCTTGTTTGCCTTGCTTTGTCCTCCAATATATCCCGCAGGTCTAACGCAATTCCCTGTGCCTTGGTGTTTTTTGAGTGACGCCGGGGTGCGGATTGAACTGTGGGCCGAGAGGCCTCTCTATCGCGGCCACGAGGTGGCCGATCAGCCGCTAGAGATGTGGGTTTAGATGCTTCCTCTAATCGGGGTAGCAACCTGTGCTTTGGGTAGCTCTTGGAGGGGTGTTCGAGTTCGTATTCCTCGGCCGCAAGGACTTCAGTCCATCTGTCGGCTAGCAAGTCTTGATCAGCTCTAAGATGCTGCTGCATTTTCTTAAGGCTACTCGCCGTGGCCATAAGCATGCGCTTGAAGCGCTCTTGCTCGACGGGATCCTCAGGCATGACAAATTCGTCGTCGTCGAGGCTTGCCCCGTCTTCGGAGGGAGGCATGTAATTATCATCCTCTACCTCTCTATCTGCCACTCTCTCAGGGGGGCTGGCTTCTCCATCCTCCTGTGCTGAATCTTGCTGGAGGGAGTTGTCTTCGGCACTGTCCGGGGTGTTATTATCTCCTGTGCCGGTATCATCGTTTTTGCTTTGGCGGGACTTAGAGCGGCGCCGCTGACGCCGGTGCTTAGGTTGCTTCTTGGAGGGGTCATCCCCCGCTGTTCCGTCGCCATTGCCCGCTTTGGGTGTGTCCACCATATATATATCACATGACGAGGTGGCTTTCCAGTGCCCTATACGCGCTGGTTCCTGTTCGTCTCCTGCATCGTCGTCCATACTGTCGATGTCTTCGGAGTCGAAGTCGAGCATGTCGGTCAAGTCATCGACAGTGGCTATGAAGTGGGTGGTGGGTGGGCGTCGAATTTCTTTGTCGTCTGCATCCCAATCCTGCCGGTCATAATCCGGCTAGGACTCTCCTGACAAAGAGAGAGACCTTAGTGAATTCAGTATGTCGCCGAAGGGCGAGTGCTGAAAGATATCCGTGGCAGTGAACCCCATGATCGGCGCCCAATCGGATTCGATTGGCAGGAGCGCGGATGGTTCAGAGTTTGGAGGAGAGTCCGGCAATGCGGAGTCACGGGCCTCGCGAAGGATAAGGTTGGTGTTCGGTTCGATCTCTGTTGAGGCTGCTGCCTCCGCGGCGGGGTCTAACCACCCGCCCTCGGTTGGCGCAGCTGGCTCCGAATTAAAGGTCGGAGCGGATGCGGGTGCGATCTCCTGAACACTGTCCGATGGTAGAGCTAAATCGTACTCATCGTGACCGTGTGACGCACAAGGCAGAGGCTCCAATCCGTCGAAGATCAAGTTTCCGCGGATATCGTCATGTAGTTTAAGCTTCCAAACCTGACCTGGTGGCCAGGGGCGTAACTTTCGATCTGCTCCAGATGGCCAAGCGAGTTGGACCACAGTGCGAAGCCGCCGAACACAAAGATCTGTCCGGGGAGAAAAGTCTCACCCTGGACTGCATCGCTATCGATGATCGTAGGAGCCATCAAGCCTAACGGCGACGACACAGAGGAACTCTCAATGAAAGCACCAATGTCGGTGTCAAAACCGGCGGATCTCGGGTAGGGGGTCCCGAACTGTGCGTCTAAGGCGGATGGTAACAGGAGGCAGGGGACACGATGTTTTACCCAGGTTCGGGCCCTCTTGATGGAGGTAAAACCCTACGTCCTGCTTGATTTATTCTTGATGATATGGGTATTACAAGAGTTGATCTACCACGAGATCGGAGAGGCTAAACCCTAGAAGCTAGCCTATGGTATGATTGTATGTTGTCCTACGGACTAAAACCCTCCGGTTTATATAGACACCAGAGGGGGCTAGGTACACATACACAGAGTCGGTTACAATGGGAGGAGATCTACATATCCGTATTGCCAAGCTTGCCTTCCACGCCAAGGAAAGTCCCATCCGGACACGAGACGAAGTCTTCAATCTTGTATCTTAATAGTCCGAGAGTCCGGCCAAAGGTTATAGTCCGGCTATCCGGACACCCCCTAATCCAGGACTCCCTCAGTCCGCTTGAGGACTTCAATTGGGGACAAGTAGCTGAGGTGATTTTGAAAATCAGCTTTGTAGTTGAGTGAAGACCTTGTCCTGAGGAATCTCATAATCCAAGGTGCATAAGGCTTTAGCTCAAATGGAGACAGTGCAACATTTGCCAGAGTCCTCATGAAGAAATCGTGATAATTGACAGGAATGCCATGAACGATATTGAATACCGGATTCTTCATGATGCCAACAATTTCCTCATCAGATGAGTCGTGGCCTTTGATAGGACTCATTGTCCTCGTAAGAATATGATAGACAGTTCTGGGCACATAAAGTAATTCCTTCACGAGGAATTTGGTTCGTGGGGCCTGACCTGGCTTCAAAGGTTTCATCAGAACTTGAATGTAGTGATTTGTAAGCTCAGGTTCACTGTAGATGCAACGAGCTTCTTCAAGGGGAGGACTGAGTGGTAAGGCACGAAGCAATTCAGTAGCTGGTGTTGTGTAGTGAGTGTTCTCAGACATCCAGTCCAGCACCCATGAATTCACATCTTCAGAATCTCCTGTGATGTGCAGCGTCGCATAAAATTGAAGAATCAGTTCTTCATTCCAATCACAGATGTCAGAGCAAAAGTTTAACAGTCTAGCGTCGTGAAGAACACTGAGAACTGGCACGAAACACGGTAGAGATTCCATATCCACGTGAGGAATGTGCTCATGGTAGAAGATTCTCTCTTTGTTGAATAACACTGAGGAATAGAAATTTGCTTGACTAGCAATCCAGAAATGCCTCTTCCTTATACGAGCAGAATCATATCGGTTGTAGTCTTCGAAGAATACGTGCTCGCCGAAGAAATCATCAGCCTTGAACTTTTGCTTGCGTGAGAATGGATCCTTTGGCTTGGGCAGAGGAGTGTCAATGAGTTGCATCACGGCCTCAGGAATCGCAATCTCAGGTTCTTCAAGCTGAGGAATTTCTGGTTCCTCTTCAGTGGCAGTCTGTGTCTTCAGATGTTCAGCAGCAGCAGTTTCTTCAGCGCTAGTGGCTGGAATTTCCTCACATACAGATGAAGTGGGTGAGTTTCTTCAGAGCCCAGTTGAACAGTTTGTGCGGGGGACTGAGGTATTTGCTGCAACGGTGTGAACATTGGAGAGTTTGGATGCTGACTTTCCCAGAATTCATCACTCATCACTGGTGTGGAGTAGCCAACATCCGCATCTTCATCTTCCATTTCTTCAACGCCAGCCTCTTCAGCTGTGAACTGAGGCATAGGCGAGGAGATAACATGTGTTGAAGGGATTGTATCCACTTCAATTTCTTCATCAATCTGCTCTGACGAAGCAGTAGAATGATTTTCTTCATCAGATCCACTAGGGATCTCATATTCTTCACCAAAAGGAACAAGGTCCTTTGATGGCATGGTTAAGATTGGAACAACATCAATGGGATTAGCAAATGAACTGGTCAAAGGCTTCATCTTCTTCGGAGCTGAAGAATCTGAAGTAGCTGATGCTTTCCTTTTCTTCACTGCTGCATGCTCTGCAGCCTTGGTCTTCTTCACATCTGATGCAGATTGAAGGATCGGAGTTGGTGTTGGCGCAGGAGGAGCAGAGGAATCTAGTTGATTTTCTTCAGGCACAACTGATGCAGTTGCCCTGATTTCTTCAGTTTCTTCAGGCGCACCACTAGTGGATGCCCTGGCAATTTCTTCAGCGGCTGGAATGCAGTTATCAGCCCTGGAACTCACATTTTATTCAGCAGCCTGATTTTCATCAGCGGTGCTGGCATGTTCTTCAGTCGGCTGAGCAGATGCTTCAGCCTGAGGAATTTCCTGTTGTGTTGGGGCAGCAACATTGGAAGTGAAGTTATCAGCAAGTCTCACAAAACGAACCTTGGATCCAAGCCAATCAGCGCAGTATGCGTCAAATTCATCACTGAGTTTCTTGATCTCAGTTTGAATAGCGACAAGTTCTTCAGTTGTCATAGAGACAACGTTTTTCTTCAGATAGCGCTCCTTCTTGTACTGCGCTTTCTTGATCTGCCTGGCCTTCTCAAATTTCCATTTTTCTTCTTGAATGAAGTGGGTCAGCATGTGACTTTGGCCAGGAGTCAGCTTGAAATCAGGCATGGGAGTGTTGGGGTCCTTGTGCCAAACATCAATGTATTCGAGGATCAACTTGGGATCCAAAAGCAGTGGCACATCTGTTCCCTTGGCTCTAGCGGCCCTGACTTGCCTATCTCTGATGATTTCAGCAAGTTCATCATCATCAGCTTCGTCTTCTTTAGACGACACTTGGAAGGCGACCTGCTTCTTCTGAGGACTAGGGCGAGGACTTCGTCCAGCAGTGGCCTTTGTCTTCAGTAGAGAGGGTGCCATTGAAGAATTTGGTGCAGCTGAGGAACTAGCTGAAGCTCCTGAGGCAATTGAGATGCCTGTGGTCCTTTGACACGTGGCGAGATGCACAGGTGCAGAGGACTTTGTCGGAGCGGCAGAAGACTTTGGCGGAGGAGCTGAGGACTTTTGAGGAGCAGGATCAGCATGAGGAATTGGCCGTGAGGGCTTTGAGGATTCTGGCCATGAGGGCATAGCTGAGGAACTTGGCCTTGAGGGCACTGTTGGTGAAGCACTTGGCTTACGTGCAGGCTTCTTTGACATAGCCTTCTTCGGCTTGATAGTAGAGGCCTCAGTGGCAGTGGCAGCAGCAGCAGCAGAGTCTTCATTGAATTTCCTCACTGCTTCTCTGGCTTGCGCTTGGCCCATTCATCAGGATAGTCCTCACCGCAGTTGAGGCTGGTGGGATCAGCTATTTGGCCAGGTGCCAATGGAGGTCTTGGGCAGGGAGGATTGAGTGCAAATTTCTTCATGTATTTGGGAGTAACATACCTGTACTCCCTCCACTCTCTTGCCCATCTCCTCTCTATCTTCTGAATGCGCACCTTGCGCTGATTTTTATCTTCCTCAGGAGGTGTGCAGTACCCAACATATATATCATCAGGGATCTCAAATGCTGTGTTGACCTCAGCCCGCTTTCCTCCTTTTTGTGGCTTCTTACCATCAGCCATTTTCTTCAGTTGAGGAATTTGAACAATTGAATTCTCTGAAGAAGTATGCAACTTTTCTTCGAGGAACGCTGCAAATGAGTTAAGTTGATGAGAACCTAGTGATTCAGCAGCTGACATGAGTACCTGTGAACAGAGTATAGTTGCGAGGAATTTGGAGAGGTCATATGCGTTCTCAGAAGGTTTTGTAAAAAGAACAAGTTTGAGGAATTTGACCAGATGAGTCTTGAAGAATTTTCCTAAGCGTTCTCTGTCTTAGGTTCCAGAGATGTGTAGATCAAAAATCCACACATTTGAGGAATCTTGAAGAAAAACATAGCTTAGAGAAACAAATCAAGAACAGATGATATGTGATGTGATTTAGTGTGTGAAGATATGAAGAAAAACACCTTTGAAGATTTTGTAGATAATCATTCGAATCAACGAGGGCAGTAAAAGTAACTTTTAATTACCCTGTATGAAGAACATGGCGAACAGTGAGGTGGAGAGGTGAAGTTCGTCTGTGTAGATCTTCCACGCCCTAACTTGGCGGAGGAAGACGGCTACGGCGGCGGCGGAGTGAAGATTTCCGCGGCCGGCGTGAGTAGGGCGGCTACGAGGTCGAGGTAGTGAAGCTCTTCCTCACCGGCGACGATGAAGTAGCGGTGATGCTAGGGTTTGAGAAACTCGAGCTGGAGAGAGGTCGAGCGGAGTAAAAGAAGTGAGGAAGGGAAGAAGGGTATTTATAGCCATGGTGAAAAACTGTTCGCCCAAAGAAATTTGACGAACGTGCCCCTGACCCTTCTCATTCGCTTGACATGTGTCACCCACATACTGAGAGGTGGAGATCATGTACGATCGTGGGTGAAAGGATAAGTGTATCGTGAGATGCGGAATGGTTT